>NC_139717.1:37458653-37538570 GCF_964188405.1 Protomyctophum parallelum | reverse complement strand
TGCATTGTATGCATGTGTGTGTGTGTGTGTGTGTGTGTCTGTGTGTGTGTGTGTGTGTGTGCGTGCGCACACTGCACATGTGTGCGCGTAGTCGCGACGCGTACGCATCCACATGATGAATAGCAGTATGCCTTTAAGATGGCTCAAGTGAATCCATCTAAATAAACGTTTTCTGTGATCAATGGTGCTGCCTCGAACACAATAATTCAGAACAACAGAGGAAACTGTATAAGCATGGCCTCGCTAATGCTCGGGAGGTGTCTATAGCGTGTGGTTTATATGTGAGTAAAGCTCTCCGTCAAAGTGCTGCCGACTGACACACTCTTTGTGTGGGTGTTTAACTAGTAATACAGTCACACCACGGCCTTTGTTGAGGGTCCACACAAAGGAAGAGAGGAGAGTACTGAAAGCAGAGACTGCAGGTGTAGCCATGGTTCCTATGTAAGTTGAGACCAATTTCACCACTTTAGGCAATGTTTCAGTTTCCCTTTTCCCCCTCAACGCACAGCTGTCAGTGGGCTCCCTCACACACACACACACACACGTGCGCACGCACGCACGCACGCACGCACGCACACTGTACATGCGAGCTTGCCTTCAGATGCAAACACTTTCATGCATACAAATGTGCATACCGTACACAGTAAACTCCTCAGTGTTACGTTCAAGAGTTATACATGGATAACGAACAGTATACACTACTGAGGATGTGTCTGTGTGCATGCACACATACCTAGAATAGATCTGCTAGAAAAGATGGGTGTACATGGGGGCTGCGGTGCTGACAGCATGTTGGCATGCTTTCTTATTTATTTGGCTCTCTGGAGGAAGAAGGTGTAGGAAGCACCCTCACTTGAGCTTCCTGGCGAGACGTCGTCGTGCTGACAGATTGATATCTCGCTGAGTGTCGGCTGTTTGTTTGCTGAGAGTTCACCCCTGTATGTGTGTGTGTGTGTGTGTGTGGGGGGGGGGGGTCACAGGGGAGCTCTCACAGGAGATAAGGGGTGCTCTTTGTTTGGAGTATGTGGCTGGAGGTGCTTGCGTCAAAGTGTAGGTCAATATAGCAGTGTGTATTTTTGTGTTTTGTCTTCCGCTGTCTTGTCAGTCTGTCCTTTGGCTGCCTGGAGTGAGTCACTGAACGACTGCATCTGTCTTACTCACTTCCTGGCACGCAGTGAAGCAAAATTGATCCAGAGAAACCAGATCGGATCTAGCCTTCATAATGCTGATCTGCATGTATTATCACAGTGGGAAATGAACACCCGCCTTTTAGAAAAGTTATGCAAAATTTGGCTACCAATAATGTGCTTATAGTCTACCGGCCACTGGCCATAATCATCCTCTTGAATGATATCGGTCCATTCTCGGGTCCCACCCACTGGCTGAGCCTGCATGTAGAACTGTGAGTTAGGCAATTACATTAATACAGTGGCTCTCAGATGGAGGTAACATACTGTAGCACTCTCTCTTTTTCCTCCATGCTATCTGTAGCCTGATCAGACTCCTATTGTTTCACCTTGGCTATATCCTCTTTCATAGTGCCCAGGCAAGTCTGGAGACTGCAGATGGAGACTGCAGATGATCTTAACAGATGTAGACACACACACACACACACACACACACACACACACACACACACACACACACACACACACACACACACACACACACACACACACACACACACACACACACCTGATAAATAGAGCCACGATTGGTGGTTATCCATTTCAAACCATAAAGCAACAGGTTGTACTAGTATAGTTTCCTCCTTTGGTGTCTGAAGCTGCGGGCTGGAGTGATAAAAATGTGTTGAAGGTGTGATCGTAGACTGATATGAGCTTCAAGGGCTTCTGTGTCACCGCCACCGGATTCTATTCTTAGGGGGTGACATGAAGCTATAAATGTGTCATCGGTGGCAAAATCATTATTCTTTTAAAACATATCATGCTACTGAGAAACAAACGTGTAATTCAATATCCGATAGACCTACAACATGTGTAATAAAGATGTCAAAGTTTACACCCCCCTCAAGTATTTCTAATTCCTATATGTCTTTCTCCCACAGAGCAGAGCGTTGTCCAGGAGAAGAGCACGGGGAAAAGAGGACACAGCGTCTCTGAGATCCTCCGGAAAGACCCCGAGGCGTCCTCCGCGCCCGCCTGCCGTAAACAGCAACGCAGAGAGGGTCCCCCCCTGTCCCAGAGGAGCCTCCCCGTCTTCCCCCTGTGTCCCCGCGTCGTCTACCCACTGCACCCCCATTCGGAGTCCCTCCGCGGCCCCGGCTTTGCTCCCATGCCGTACTGCGGCCCGCCCATCCAAAAGGGGCCGGCTGCCGACTGCCCCGTCCCCTCCCCTTTACACTTTGCTCTGAAGCACATGCACGCTCCCATGACGGCCAAACATTACCCAGAGTCCTCTCTGCCTGGCCGTGTTCATCCTGGCCTGAGGAATGGTCCCTACCTACTGCCTCACAACGCACTAGGCCTCAGCAACATTCTACCTCACTCCTACCCGTTCTACACTGATGGACTAAAACCCCACCTTGCTCTTTCACCTCACTTACTACCCTTTGAGGCCTATGAGTATGCACACTCCCTCCGCCACTCATCCAACGGACATAGAGACTCAAAACCTACACGGGGCAATAATAATAAACAAGATCCCATTCTTTCACCAAGCAATAGGCAGAAAGTCAATCAGGACCTGGTGTCTGCAAAGACAAACTACCTCCGGGTCCACAATTTGACGTCATCTAATGACCTCAGAGATCTCAAACACTCGGCGACCGGCGCTCTCCACGAAGATCTCCCTCAAGCCACCACCTCCAGAGCCTCGTCCACGGCCAACTCGCTCTGGGGCGCGCTGCCCTCTCCCGCACCCGGGGGAGGTTCACCACCGGTGGGCATAGCCGCCTCTGCAGACTGCCTGCCTTCCAAACCTACCTCGGCTTTGCAGAGGACAAGCCAGAGCAGTGCCGAAGCTGCAGCAGTGGACCTCAGGAAGACCAAGAGAGGGAGCAGGACCATTGGCTACAAGACCCTGTCCTACCCTCTCACTAGGCAGAACGGGAAGATCCGATACGAGTGCAACGTCTGTGGCAAGATCTTTGGCCAGCTGTCCAACCTGAAGGTCAGTTCATCACCGTGTCGTCATTCACTGACATCTGTGAGAAGTCATTCATCAGGCCTGAAAGGGTTTGCGACTTTGCATTTTCAGTTTATCTAATGATCAATCAATCAAATGTGTTCTGTGGTATAAAAGAAATCATATTTATCTGTATAAACTATGACAACTAATTCAAATGACATAACTTTTATTAATATAAATTACTTGGGGCCCACTTGCAGTATCCTCACCACGGGCAAGTCCCACAGGTTGAGAATGGCTGTGGTAGAATAAATGCCCTAATCTCTGGTATATGCTGTTGTCAGGTCCATCTGCGGGTACACAGTGGAGAGCGTCCGTTTCAGTGCAAGACCTGCGACAAGGACTTCACCCAGCTGGCCCACCTACAGAAACACTACCTGGTCCACACCGGGGAAAAACCACACGAATGCAAGGTAGATACAGTGTGTCTATACAGCTACAGTTGTCTATGATTATCAGAACTATAAACTTACTATATGCATTGCAATGCATTTGAGCTATAGATAGTTTTTGAAAAGTTCTAAAATTGACAATCGGTGAGCTATACAGGAGTCGGGGACTTTCCTAAATTGATCTGGCTCTATAGTCTAGACATCCTGAACGTCCTATATATAGCTGCCCATCTCAAACCCATTCTCCTCATCCCTGATTCAATGCAGGTGTGCCACAAGCGTTTTAGCAGCACCAGCAACCTGAAGACGCACCAGCGCCTCCACTCAGGCGAGAGGCCCTACCAGTGCAAGCTGTGTCCGGCGCGCTTCACGCAGTTCGTCCACCTCAAGCTCCACAAGCGCCTCCACAGCGGCGAGCGCCACCACCAGTGTCCGCAGTGCGGCCACGTCTACCTCCACCACTGCAGCCTCCGCGTGCACCTCCAGGGCTTCTGCCCCCTCTCGCCCTCCTCCTCCGCCGCCCGCCTGCACGGACCCTCGCCCGAGGAGCTCCGCCACGTCAACGCCGAGATCGAGAGGTTCGACGTGAGCGAGGCGGCCGAGCGCCTCGAGGCCATGGCGGCGGAGGCCGAGCTGGACAAGGGGAAATGCGTTGGTTTCCTGCAGGAGAGCATGAGCCAGGAGTCTGTGTTGTCCTCCTCGGATCTGAACATCTACAGGATGGCAAAGGACTTGCAACGCAGCACTGGATCTCTGCATCCGGCTGGCGTCAAGCAGGAGTCAGGCTACATATCGGAGCCCTGAGACATTCCTGCTAATCCATGCAGGATAATCCTTATAGATGCCAGCTCATGCAGCACATGTACTGTACAGTGTACAGTTTGAAGTAGAGCCTCATCTCAGCCAGGGATGGACTAAACTAAACTATATTATGTGAAGGCGAGGGGACTTTAACAAAGGGATCAATGACTTCATAATGCTGATACAAATATATTTGTTAATTTATTACACTGTTATTAATGTAAAAGGATCAGGATTATCTAAAGATTTGCTCAACAGGGTTTTAAAAAAAGGTTTATCTATATATATTTTGTATAACTATGAGTTTTTGTTTACACCGATATGATGACACTAAAGATGTATGTGATTATGCATAAAAGATCAACCTTCTCTTCAGTGGTTTGCACTGTGTGACAGTGAGTCTCTCATCATCTGTGTTTTTGAAATGGTAATGACTCACGTGTAATTCAGGTTGGATTTTGAAGTGACCTTGCAGAACGTGTGTGTGTGTGTGTGTGTGTGTGTGTGTGTCAGTGGTGGAAAAAGTACTCAAATTTTTTACTTAAGTAAAAGTATCTATCAACACTGCAATGTAGAACTACTCTGTTACAAGTAAAAGTACGGAATTCAAAATGTACTTGAGTGAAAGTACAAAAAGTATTGGCATCAAACTAACTACCAAACTACCAAAAGTAAAAGTACTCATTGTGCAGAATGACCAAGTTTTCAAATCTTTTGAAAATAGACGAAATGTACAGTATATACAGTAGGACAAAGTGATTACTGTATGTTTTGTAATAATAATCAAAATCTACAAAGTGACTAGTAACTAAAGTTGTCAAATAATTGTCATGGAGTAAAAGTACAATATTTGCCTCTGAAATGTAGTGGAGTATAAGTCAAAGTATTGGAAACAGGAATTACTCAAGTAAAGTACAAATACCTCAAGATTAAACTAAAAAGTAAATGTACCTTGTTACTTTCCACCACGTGTGTGTGTGTGTGTGTGTGTGTGTGTGTGTGTGTGTGTGTGTGCGTTTGTGTGTGCGCGACGCGTGTGCGTGCAGCATGCATGTGTGTGCGCGTGTGTGTGTGCGCGCGTGTGTGTGCGCGTGTGTGTATGTGTGTGTGTGTGTACGCGCATTGGTCTCTGTGGGTACATTATGTTATGAGATGATAAATAAAAATGCACCAGCAAGTTGTAACTGCATGCTCACTAAGGATAAAGATGGCCATAATTCACAGAACGGCCATGGCTCTGTAACAACCTGCTATCTGTCTTTCTTCCATGAGGACACTTTGTGAACTTTAATTTCAAGGACCACCATAATGGACCCTTATGGTATTAACCCATTCTGACCTGAGATCAGATTCATACGAGGTTTCCACTGAACACACACTGGTCTGATTAATCCATTCTGACCTGAGATCAGATTCTAAAAATGTCAGTCGCTCTTCGATTTTTCAAAAATAGCAGACCTACAAGCTCGTATCGCGCCACTCGGTGGCGCGATATGAGCTTGTAGATCTGCTATTTTTCAATAGCTAAAGCATAACATGATGCTGACACCAAAATGGGTGCCCGTTCAGAATGGGTTAAGGGTTACAGACTTGCAAAGGTTCATTTGGAACCATGAAGGTCCGTGTACCCTTTTCTCTCTTTCTTCTCGTTTTTGTCTGTGCTATTTTTTGAGGGGCGCTAGCCCCTTGTATGTCCAGCTTCTAGGGTGCGTGTGAACACAAACTTTGTCCTAACACAAACATCAAATGCCATTGATATAATGAATGGAGAGTTTTTGAGTGTTTGTGTAAACACACAAAAACATTGAAGACGAAGGTGAGGACACAAATTCTCATTGACCGGAATGAGATGATGCATTATATGATGTATGATGACAAGAGCGCCCCTCACTTCACACGGGTGTGATTTTTTTAAATGTATGGGCTTTAATAACACACGCAAAACATAAACGCCAGATTGAAAGTGGTTAAGCATTCAGCAGCAGCTATAATATGCTCATAATCAGCTATAAAGGAACACATGATGTCATCATAAAGGCCTACTGCAGTAAAACAATGTAACAATGTAATATCATTCATGACACCATTATACATGCATTTAGCTACATGAGCGCAATGGGCTTGAAAGCTCACTATAGTGTTATCCTACATCAAAATGACAGTATTTTCATATAATTGGTTATTGGACCAGTATAGCACCACTTATGTCTTATTCAGTCTGTCTAGACTGGACTGGCCACCAGGGACATCTTCGGTAGGGAGTTTGTCATTTTCAAACTAGTTGTAACTTGTTATTTTTTATTATTATTTTTTGGTATAAGCACTATAGGCGACAGGTTTCTCAAGTGTCCATATGAGACACAGAGCATTATTGACAATTAAACTCCTCACATGGCATCCCATTTATCAAGTCAGCCAACATGGTTCTGTTGGTCACTCTAGCATGTATATAGCATGCCCAAACTGATCCCACAATTAAGTGTTCAATTGGGTTGAGATCTGGACTCACGGCTGCCAGCAGGCCATTCCATCCTCTCCACTCCCAAATTCTGGAGGTACTCTGTGATGATCCTGGCTCTGTGGGGGCAAGCATTCTGTGAAATAAAAAATTCCATCCATCAATCAATCAATCAATCAATCAATCAATCAATCAATCAAAAAGACGGTTGCCACAGAGAGCTTTAGCGATTTTGGGGTGAATGTTGGCGTCTTCAAAATAAAAGACCCTGTTGCATCCGGAGACAGTGAGGGATATACAGACTGAATAAACGATAAAAACAATATAAAATACAATATCAATTAGTTTTTATTAAAAGGGGAGAGATAATCAACCAAGTTAAGTTTCCCAACTTTTTGTGTTTTCTGTTTGTTTATATCAGGGGTTGAATGAATGAAACTTTATTGACAGCCGTAGCCAGTAGATGACAAACAACAAATAAAAACATAAAACTCTAAAACGGTCTCGTAAAAAAAAAAAAAAATCTATAAGAGGCACTCATACCAATGTTTCCACATCAAGGAGCGGTATCTAACAGTGCTAAACCTATTCGTCAACACCTTAATCACGTTATTATGTGACCCATCAAGTCTGCTTTTAAAGCTGAACATGAGGTTTCTCAAGAGAGCCTGGAAGGTGGTTAGGCCAGAGTCGCAGAAGAGCTGACTAGCACTGCCACCCCTAGGCTTCTTCAGGAGAATCCTGAGAGCATCATTATAAGCCACCTTTAGCTTGCGCAGACTTTCTTTGTTATAGTTCACCCATAAGGGGGCTGTATACAGCGGGGTGCAGTACGCTCTAAATAGGTTCACCTTGACCTCAACTGAACAGTAGTGATATTCTGTTGATATAAACTGATATAAACTCCTCACACAAAGTTCGGAACCACTGGCCACTGGTGGTCCGTGTAGGTATATGCAGATTTGTAGATAAAAAAATATCTACAAGTGAACTGAATGACCTGGTGACCTATGATG
This sequence comes from Protomyctophum parallelum, assembly GCF_964188405.1. Classification (NCBI taxonomy): domain Eukaryota; kingdom Metazoa; phylum Chordata; class Actinopteri; order Myctophiformes; family Myctophidae; genus Protomyctophum; species Protomyctophum parallelum. The sequence continues at coordinate 37,530,753 of NC_139717.1, read as the reverse complement.
ACCGTCCATGTAGTCATTTACTGACCAGTTCGATGTCAAGATGTTCAACAGAAAAAGGGAGTTAGAATCTCAAGAGGCGGAAAGTGCACCGATCTGTCTGGTTGAGTCATAGCCTATAGTAGTCAATGGACCATTGGTTGAGAAACAGTGGGATTTGTACACGTGGGATGCATAGCAACTGCAGAACTGCAGCATCACTCCCAATCTTCCGCCGTAGTCTGAAAACCCACCTTTTTAGACTCCATCATGGCCCATAGCACTTACCCTACCCTACCCCCTTAGATAGCATTTCTGTAGACTTAGATAGCATCTGATACAGACTTATAGCATGTTATGTAGACAGCACTATAATTGCATTGTATATAGTCATAGCACGCCATAGTCCATATGTATAGCCTAGTATATATATATATATAGTTTATATGTATAGTCTCATAATATAGATATTCCACTGTTACTTTCTTAGCTTATGCATGTTTTATGATAAATGCTTTTTGTGATGTATTCCCATGCTTTTGTTCTTGCTTAATGTAAGTCGCTCTGGATTAAGAGTGTCTGCTAAATGCCTAAATTGAAAATTGAAAATTGTAAATTGTGTTACAAAAACACTGATTTTAGCCCATATCCACAGATTCCACACCCACCCAACACAACAGTGGTCCCCAGGTTGATTCTAAGTCAGGGTGGTGGTCCATCGTTCACAATCAGTTGAAAACCCCTGGTTTATATGAAGGAATAAGGATACAAATTGGTGAAGTGCTCCTTTAAGGCTGATTCATTGTGCCCTCTCTCTGTCTGCAAGAGGCCTTGCCTTTTGCCAGGCCACACTATAAATACGAATTGTTTTCAACTTGTTTTTCCTAAAAATGAAGGTCATATCATATCTCTGGAATTCAGAAACCGCAATGGATACTTATTATTATTCTAAACAAATGAACACGTGCTACTATATCATGCCAGCAGCCTGCAGACAGAGTATAGCCTGTCTATCAGACCAATGTGAGCTTGCCTTACATAATGGCTGTCCAAGGTGGAGGCAAGGTGAGCTTCGAGCACAGCGCAGAGCGCACCGCCACATGGATGGATGTTAGCCACTGCTCCTTTAAACATGCCCAGTGACGTCAGATATTTTGGACGGGAGGCAGGCACGCAGGCAGGAGAGCGGGAGGAGGAGGAGGAGGAGGAGGAGGTAGTAACGGATCCACCGATGGAGAAGGATGCCTAGAACCATGTCAATGTCACCGGGTTGTTGTTGTTGTCGCGCCTACGTATCCGTATCATGATCGCGGACGGGCTGCCCTCGTCGGCCCGGCGGACGGGCTGCTGGACAGCGTGGTGCCAGGCGGTCCTCTACTGTGCGTCCGCACTGGTTATTGTGGCCGAACGGAGCGCGCGTAAGTGGCCATGCAAATTCCACTAGCAGCTGGCCTGCTAATGGGCTTATTGTGCGAAATAAAATACAAGGAAATAAAATGCATTTGTTTGTTTTTTTAATTATGAAACGGTCGATTGATTGATCTGCTTTGCTTTGAATTGGCCCGTTCGCCATGTTTCAATCAGTGGAGATGCGTTGGCTTTTTGTACAGCCATGATGATGCTTCGTGTTCCAAAGGCTGCTCCAACAGCCATGGTTATAGTTACCATATTATGTCCCTGACATACCGGTAGGCTATACTATTTGGAATTGTTGGACACTCCCCCTCATGAAAAAAAGAAGAAAAAATAAAACGTGAAAAGGGTAGTGTTCTTGCTTTGTACCAGTCCGTGACGTGTGGTCCTCGCAGTCTTGTCTTGTCCAAGTTGTTTTTTTGTTTGTTTTTCGAACAAGTTGCAATTTGCAAAACAAGTTAGGCGTAGCTGTCACAGCACTCTGTTAGCATAACGACCTGCCAGTCTGCCTTTTGTGAAGAGCATCTGGCATTTGGTACGCTGTGCATGCGGTCAGGTGGTCCCACACTGTGCTGTGCCCTATGCGTTTGCGTGGACCATATAACCTCTGGTATGTCCCATTATGTTCCTATAGTGCACATTAATCTCAGACCCGTTCGACCCAGTGTTTATGCTGGAAACAATGCAAGCTATATTGCATTCAGAATCAGGTATACTGCAAGTGCAATAACCCCTGAGTAAGCAAATCGATGACAAGGGCATGACACAGTCAGGATGTGATCTCACCGAATACGCACCAAGAAAAGTGACTTTGTCCTGAGCACGTATAGTTTTCCAACAGATATAAATACCTCGCCCGAAGGGCTCCATCGGTGGAGTCAGTGACAGAAAAAGAAGTCTAATCAATACCAAGAGGAGAAACGTATCCCTCTGGAGCCGTGCATCGTGCCAGATTTAGGAGCAGTGATATGTGTGTGTGTGTGTGTAACACACATAATGTGTGTTAGTAGTGGCCTAACTCCTGTAGGCCAATCGCTTTAAATAGCTATATTTAGAGTCAAGTATATGGAGCGATACTGTAGATTTTGTAGTCGGTTCATTGGCGGATGGATGCAGGGAGCCAGTGTCCCTTCCCCGTGCGGGGCTCAAGGGCATCCCTCCTCACCACCAGTGAGATGCTGCTCGTCCTCTTTCATGCCTCTCTGTACTCTGACGCATAAAGTCTCGTGTGAATCGATGATGTTTTCACAGTTTTCGGGGCTTATGTTTCACACCATCTTTATTCCTGCACAGAATGCAGACAGTTTTGTAATCCATCCTGTATTCTCTTTCCCTGAGAATAAACTCGATGCAGGAATAATGAACCCTATTTCTGTGTATGTGTGCGTCTGCCTACATGTGTGTCTGTTAGTTTTCTACTGTATAGGGTTTTACCTCTGGAACGAAGAGACGCAGTGGGCAGCCCTTACCCTCGGGTTCTTTCTGCCAGGGACGCTGGTCCAGGCGCTGAGTGCGAAGTGGTACCATGACGATGGCGATGACCGGCGATGCTACCTGTCGGTCATACACATATTGCACCTGGGCATCTTTAAACGGTGAGATCTGCCGGGGCTGAGCTGTAAGAGAGCAGAGACACAGTCGAATGTGTTAACCACTTTAGCCCTATTTTCAAAAACGTTCCAATACGATATGCCCAATATAGGGATGTCATGTCAGGGATTACATTGTTAATTTACAGTTCAATTTGGTTCCATTTTGTACACTCTCAAGAGTTATGGACAGATGAACACTCCACATTGACAGCATACATTCCATTATCAAGTGTGACGTTCAATGTTTACTGTGCACGGCCTGATTTGGCCACGTTGCTCATCTATATGTACTTAAGATTATAACATGTGTTATTGTCTGCTTGGTTCGCACTCATTCCTAAGAGGAACACCAACATGTTTCCATGTGGGTTCAAGGTCTCAAGGTTCTTGTTTTTTGGTTGGCAACATTGCAGGCAGTAAACTTATTATACCTAGTATAGAGTGGACTCAACAGTCTTAAGTATTTTTGCCCACACAGTCAAGTGGACAAAAATAAAAATATCAAAATAGTCATCATTTACAAAAGTAGTCCAGATACATAGATGCATAGTTTGCTAAATAGAATACAATAAATAAAAGAATAAGGCAAATTGTATAATAATGCTCATTTTTGTATTATGTATTGCATGCAAAGCTACTGTAAGACTAATTTCAGTGAAAGCTGACCACCTTTACCCAAAACAAACTTTGACATCTTCTATCTTGAAGAGTGTTTTAAGCAGTAAGCACTGTGTGTGTGTGTGTGTGTGTGTGTGTGTGTGTGTGTGTGTCTTTTCTAAGTGCTCTGGTGTTTGTCTCCCTCCTCTGGCAGGTTGTGGGACTGCACAAGGACAGCGTTGTATACGCCAGGCTCGATGGGGGAGCTCGGCGTTAAGGTCATGCAGCAAGCAGATGTTGCTGCACTGTGGCTGCTGGAGGCCTTGATCATGACTCTGCCACAGAGCCTGCTGCAGGCATATGTGGTGGTCTCCACTGACGTGGGCATTCCGTCACCAGGTACGTACGATCCTTTGCATTCCTTTTTTTATTATTTCATTGCTGTCAGGCAGAAAGAACCCTTTCATTTGAGCCATCGTATTATGTTTTGAATGCCCTATTTTATCCTTAGTCATATGATTCTGACTTCGTGTCATGTTGTGATGTGATGTGACACGTTATTTTTGCTATTATTGGAAGAAAATAAATATTATTTTTGTCCAAAATAGCCATCAGGTCTGTCTGTTTCATAAATATTTAACCAATGAATAGTATCAACAAGAGTTTGTGACTGAATAATAACTACATTGGATCAATTGGAACGCAAAGTTTACATGTTACATTTCCTGAATGGTAACGGTTTTGTTCATAAGGTTTCCACCTGACAGTGACAGTTTGCTGTTTAGTATTGTTGGTGGTGATAGAAGAATGTGAGCTTGTTTGACTTTTGCACGTGTATGTGGCTCTGGAGGGTTTGTGTAACAAAGGACACTAAAACGGCAGAACTGGAATAACTGACAACAATTCCCTCGTGTGGCTGTCTCTCTCAATCCGTCTCTTCTCCCTCCTCTCTTGGTCTTCACTTCAGTGGCTTATTGCTGTGCTCTGTGCCTGCTGTCCATTTCCTGGGCCCTGATGCTGTATAGTCGAGCCTGCTGCCTGATCAGGCCAGGTCACCTGGCCTTGCCCCCAGCAGCCCTGCTGTGCATGCTGGTGTGGAGGGCGGGCATGCTTGCTGCCAGAGTCACCAGCCTTATGGTTTTCGCCAGGGTTTTCGACTGGTGGATCTGCGCTGTGGCAGGTGAGATGCAACCCAAATCACTTGAGGATAAATGTGCTGGTATCCTCATCGACTGGCAGGGGATGATGTTTTTTAATCGAACGCTTTTTGCCTCACATACAAACGTTAATCTGTCATTATTCTGATACTGATCAGGCAAAGAGCCTGCATGTTTTATATTACTTATTCCTATTTATAATGTCCATTCAGGCAAGAATTGATGAAAGCATCACAATACTGAATGACAAAGTGTTCTCTCTATAAAGCCAGTGGTTCTGCGATTCTCCCATGAGGGTTGTGGTACAGGCTCTGTTGCACCGCAGGCCGTTCCTCGCACTCACTTTAAGTCTATTTTTACGTGGACTTCCAGGTTTCCACTGGCTCACGGCCTCCTTTTGGCTGGTATCCCAGCAACCAGACATCTGCAATGGCCCCTGGTGCTGGCGAGCCTTCAACGGCGTCATGGGACTTGTGCACGTCTTCGTCTTCCTCAACGTCAAAGATGGACCCTCGCGCTACCGCATGGCCAGCTTTTACGCGGTGAGAAAATGACTTTTCACGCAAAGATGGGTTTCGATTCTGGTATGCGTGATTCACTTCACAGTGGAGTTTCTTTTGTTTTCATTGGCGATTTCTTTTTAATGTAGTGCACATAGTGTTACCTTCTTAATGACCTCCACACTCACAGTGTGAAACGTAGCCATGTCCTCATCAGCTCTTTGTCCTTTGCTCACACGACGTCAGTGCTTGCCTACAGATGAATGATGCTCTGACCTTCTCCCCTCTCCTCAGTTCATGCTGATAGAGAATGCTACGCTTCTGCTGGCTGCGTCCGACTTCCTGCTCAGCGAGGCATCATGGGAGAGCTTGACTCTGCCAGCAGCTGTGCTGTGCAGCTTTCTTCTCAGTGAGTCACGATGTCTCCGTCTATCTCCCCGGCACTCATAATAATGATAATGCGTCGAGCTCGGAGAGCCTGTGCTATTCCCCCGGGGCTTATACTGTAGGTCATGAGGATGCCGCGACTTAGCCTTAAACTGTGTGCATACTGGTTGATTACTGTTTGCAAAATATTTATACTTTGGCCAAATGCCGTAATCATAAATTAAGACATCAATGGAATGGAATTAGAATAAGACCAGGGTGGAATAGAAGTTTCTTTGAACATCTCAGATGGCGTGTGCATTTTTTAATTTGTATTTAACAAACCATATGAATGTGTGAACAATATTATATATTCTACACTATTTCATATCCAAAGTATAGCCATGCAAGACCCGTATACGTTTCTACTTGCAAAAAAGAGATTTCAACCTTACTACTACTTGTACTACTAGGACTTTGTAGAGGAAATTATGTCAAATAAATTTTATGCACATTTATAATAATTATTAAAATAATAATAATAAATGTATAATTTACATTTGGGGGATATCTTTCACAATAATAAATAAAACATGTTCTACATTCTAATGATCACAAAAATACATATATTACAGGCATTTTACTTACTTTTATCAGGGTTAAAGGTCAGTCCAGAGACTTTTAATTTGTGTGAATTTCAGCCTCTGTGGGGGGTATTTATATGCCAATATCATGGCCAATGGCATTGCAATGAACATCAATGATATATATATATATATATATTTGTATTAATTAATTAATTAATTAATTTAAATATGTTGTGTATTTGCAACGGTGGGTCTTGCAGGGATAGCCAGCTGGAGCACACTACTACGCTAAGCATACTATATGTAATTCATAAATCAGTATAATCATCTGATGGGAGAGGACAAACAATTTGGGAATGGTAAAAACCCTCTTCTGTTCTTTCCAGGTGTTGCCTCTCTAGTGCTGTACTACCGATTTCTGCACCCCAAGTCGACAGAGATCGCCCAGGGTCTGAACAACAACAACAACAACATGGGCAGTAGCTGCATCGAACGGGAGTCGTCCTGTTCTCTGGGAGACAAGAGGCTGCCGGCCCATTCCGCACAGAACCACGGCGCCGTCTCCCTGTCCGGTGTGGCCGGTTTCCTGGTGGAGCACCCTGGCAGCTGCGGCGCCGGACCCAGCAGCTCCTGTATCTGCTACCACCACCACTGGCTCCTGATCCGGCTCGCGCTGAAGACGGGAAACCTGGGGAAGATCAACCTGGCGTACGGGGCCGGAGGGTCAGCGCCCATGCAGGATATGGATGAGTACAACCCAGAGTTTAAGAGCCTCGATGGCTTCAATAACACTTTGGGGGGCGAGCCTTTGTCCCTCTCCGAGTCACAGGGGAAGGGCGTGGCGCCCCTTTCAGACTGCAAAGATGAGTTCCAGAGTGTGAGCGAACCACCCACAGACACCGATCAAGGCGAAGAGGAGGAGGAGGAAGAGGAGGAGGAGGAGGAAGATGAGGAGGATGAGGAGGGGGAGGAGGAGGAGGAAGAGGAGGAGGAGGAAGAAGAGGAGGACAGTTTGGAGATGGAAAGCCCAATGGAGTCACCAGCCTCAGATTTCAAACGCAGCTCGCCAGAGGGAAAGTCTGTGTTCGGATCCAGCCCGGAGCCCTACTTCGCATCAACTTCCACCCTGTACTTCACCGCTGGCGCTGACCCTCAGTCACCCAGCCTTGACAGCCACCACTGTTTGGAGAGGGACGGGGGGGTCCTCAACTCCATCCGCAGCGATCCAATCCTCCACAGGGATGTCCGGGCTGTCCGAGGGATAATGGGGCCACGCTTCACCTCAACTCCAAAGTTGGACTCTGGGGTGGTGGGCTCCCCACCCACTGTCCCCCATCTCACGGGACCCAGGAGGCAACTCATAATGTCCCATAGAGACGACGATGAAAACTTCTAACTTTCCTATGAGGGTAAAGCCCCGGTCACACATCTGCCACAGATGTGACGTAGTCAACGCATCTCAAACAAACACAAGCCATTCCGTCAGACTCATCCAGATTCCAGACCATTTCCCATGTTATCTTGCAGTGATGACAGGGGTGCCGGTTTTCCAGTGTGTAGTTTGTTTGACTTGCGTCGGAGACTGTTGGCTCATTGAAAGTAAACTACAAGCTGCCATGAGGGGCCAACGCACGGCTCTCGTTTCCTATTGGTTGGTGCCCCGGTCAAGGTTCATCCATGTTGAACATGACATGTCACTCATGCCGGACTTTCACATGCTCCATCAATGCGCCGCAACGGGATGCTCGGACCCTTTTGCCCCATATAACGGAAGTGAACGGGGAAGCTGATGCTCCTGAGTCCTGACACAGATGTGTGACCAGGGCTAAAAGGGGAATGACTGACAGCAACAAAGGAATACATCGGCTTTTGTGGTATCTAGGCTTTTCGATCAGTTTAATGTCAGACATGAAAATTGGAAGCCATGTCACCTCTGTGTGTCTGCCTGTCTGGGATTTAGTGTGCGCAGCCAGGTGCATATTGTATGCTTTTCAGATCATATTAAGCTAGCTTGTACTGCCCACTAAATATACACAGTGTTCTTACACACTGCAACATATAAACTTGATCGAAACAGAGATGAAATTACTACCAATCTTTCCATAACGCTAAGTTGTTCAAAGAGCTTACATACCGAAAAGCCATTCAGACGTGCTCATCCCCTCAGGTTTTGGAAGTGTTTACTCTATGTACAGTATAATTATAACCGTTGATAATTATTATTAGCCACAAGAACTAACTAACTAACTAACTAATAACCAATGGACACATGAATAAAGAATAATGTCACTGATTGCCAACAGCTGTGAGCACAGAAAAAATACTTCTAGAGCCAAAGGGCCCTTGCATGTGAGGGCACTACATCACTGTTTCTCAATGTCTGGCCCGGCGCACACCAAGGGTCACAATGGACTGGACCTTTATGGGTCTGGAACTCTGAAAGTGACCGAATGGAAATATTTTAAATATTTGGGACCCCAATCTACAATATAACATTCTCTGTTCATTTAACTCTGAGAGGGTACAAATGCTTCAATTTGTACACTCTCATCTCGTGTCCCATTAAAGGCTCATTCATAGTCAGAACTTTCGGTGGTGAGGTGACCACCGAAAGGGTGGTGAGCTCACCACTGGAGCTGAAATAACGTTGAGAGGCGGTGAGTAAAAACAGAGAGAAGGGCTGGGACGGTGGTGTTCGAAAATCCAGACTATGAATGAGCCTTTAGACCCCCTGGTGGTCCCAGACTTGATGTTGAGGAACAGTGCATTCAGTGCTCCTTTAACATCACAATGCAAACCAGAGCTTTACGCTTTGCCATCTTCTTAAAAGCACACATAAGTTCTGTACTCTTGTGCTATGTGTATGTTTTGTTATTCCCATTAAAATACAACCCCTCCATAATATACTGTATACACACGCACACACACACACACACTGAATAATCTACTCTTGTCAACGGACATCGCTTAGAACAGGACTATTATTGCATCAACCACCTGGCAAAACTGTGTTTGATCTTTTAACTTTTTTTAAACTTTATTTTATGTCATTTGCTGAGAAACTGCAATTGTTTTGAACTGACATTCTGTAGTTAAAAGAATTGTCTCAGGCACATATTTGACTTTTAAAAATGTCAAATGTGGACAAAATGAAAATATGCTTTATAGGTACTTATTGTGCTCATATTTTTAATGTATTTCTGATTGCTATATTTAGAGAGCACTCATTTTACTAATGGCAGTTCTGGAAAGGGGGGTTGCATATATAGGCTACCCACAAATGCAAATGGTGAAATTGTGCTGTTTTTCGTGGTTTTCATAGTTTTCTCCCTCTCAGGTTGAGTAGGCCTATCTATCTTTTTCGGATCTGTTGGGTGCGAGGCCACTTGTGGGTTTTAACAAGCAATAAATGTCATGTTTGCCACAGTTTGGGTGACATAACGTAATATTGTATGTTCTAGTTCTTTCTCCTTGTATTGAAACTTAAATACCTGTTTGAATGGCTCAGCCTCTCAGTTTCGTCCAGCTTGAGCCTGGCAGACAGTTGTCTTGAAATGTAACCCCTTCAGCCTGTAACGTAGGTAGTCCTGAAAATGGCTTCAAAGGAGGAATTTATGGCACTCGCCCTTTAAGACGCCGCACATGCGCACGTCGAGGAGAAAGTTAACTCCTGAACTTCGTAGTCAGAAGAAGAAAAAATCAGATTTAGAAAAATAAGTAGGAAAAACTGTATTGTGCTGAAATGGCATTTCGGCGAAGAAACAAGAGTTATCCTTTCTTCAGCCAGGAGTTCTTAATTCAGAACCACGCCGACATCGTGTTCAGTTTGGTGATTTTCATTTTGATTGGCCTGATGTTTGAGGTGAGATGAACTCTCAGATTCTCATTTTTTCCCCTCTTCTCTCACTCAGCTGTTTTTTGTTGGCAAGTCTGCTGCAGATTGTGAGATATTTATGCTGCCGATGTCGTGTTACTTAGCACAAGTGGAAACTGTAATGTGCTGCAAAGGTTTCCTCTCGCAGAAGTATTGCTTTATTTTGAATTTTTGACTGCATTCTGGCTCTGAGCACTACGCTACTATCTTCCGCAGAGAAGAGGATGGCTGCTTGATACATTGTTGCATTTTTTGGCAAGTTTTTGTGGACAATGAATGCTATAGTGTTCGCAGTCAGAAGCTTATCCAGTTGTGGTATTCATGAGAACAAGCTGACAATATATATTACAAGTCGAAATGTAAAGATAATTTTATCATTACGAATATCTCTCTCAGAGTCTCCTATGCATTCGTAGACACTATTCTTCAACTCCTCTTCTACAGTATTCCAACATTTAGTGCTTTAAAATGGGTTTGGTTGGCTCAACTGTTGGAATGGCATGCTGTCACTAATAATAAGGATTAATCACTTGGAAAACTGGGCTACAAAACAAAACAACAGTTGACATGCGCTTGGACTTAAAAACTTACTCTGGCTAAAACTTCCACGTTGATCATGATTGTTTTCTATCGACGATATTGACTCAAATTTGCCACCCAAACTAAAGTGTCTAGTTGAATCCAGAGCCATTTCGAGCCAAGACAACCCGCTGCAACAATTTGATCCCCCAGTTTACTGCCACGTCTCAATCTCTGAGCGGTCTGCTGCCGCGAGCCCTGTACCACCGAATAAATAAGACAGTCCTGCTCAAATGGGAATGTAGTGTAGTAGGTTAACTTAACCCATTTGAAGATAGATGCAAATATCCACACACAAAATGTACATTTTCTTATTGTTAGGTTACTTTGGTAGGTAGGTAGCCTAGCTTCATGTTTTGGGGCAATAGTTTCAAACCGGAATCCGACATCCAACATGCAATAATGCATGACGGTATTTTTTGAATGGGGATTTCCTTAAGTTTCACGTTTCGTGTCGGAAAGAGCGGACGTAATTACACGTGAATATTCTAGAAGAGGACGTTGACAAGGCACCTGTGGCCAGGCGCGTCAGGAATGTGGGCGACTTTGCTTGTCCCAGTCCCCACTTCTGTAGCGGCGTGCCAGCCAGCCTGCCAGCGTCCTCCCAGGTCAATGCAAGCCTTGTCATGCTGGCCACATTTCGAACAGCTCAGCACCGTCACCTTCTGGAATTCCACGTCCCAGCATCAAAATGTAAATGGTAAATGGTGCATAGCGCCTTTCTTTATCCAAGGCACTTCACATAGATTGTGCCAACCAGCACATCAGGAGCAGTGTCTGCTAGGGATTCAGTGTCTTGCTCAAGGACACTCTCAAACTCTGGAGAAGCCCTGGTTCGAACTGGCAACCTTGTGGTTACCATCTGTTACCCCTGAGCCACCGGCGCCCCAGACTAGTGGGCGATTATGTGCAGAAATGAGGCAACAATATTAAATCAAATGTTCCTGTTATCTGACTTTGATCAAGCAATCTCCTTAATGTTGGTGCAAAGTACTTCCAAACATGTTGCTTAACATTGCTTGTCTCTTCTAATTTGCAGGCAACAGCCAAGACTGCTATTCTCTTCATTCAGCCTCAATACAATGTCAGCACACTCTCACCAGGTAAACATCAATTATTCAATAGCACACTGATACAGGTTGCAATGAACAAGTCAAGCGTGGCTGTTCAGAATGCAGGCGGATACTGTAAAAGTGTACCATTGTAGCTCAGCAGTTATACAAATGTAATAAATGAAAGGCCAAAGCATCAAACTTTAAGCAAATTTGATAAAGTTGTGTTTTTACATCCCGGAGAGTTATACCACACCTCTGAGAGCAAACATAGGCAACTGTATGTTTGTAATCTTTCCGTGTGTGTGTGTGTTTAGAGGGAGAGGTGACGTTGTACCAGTATGGATGGAAGGACTGTGCGACCATACTCTTCTATTTCTTCATCACTATTATCCTCCATGCGGTGGTGCAGGAATACATCCTAGATGTGAGTATCCTGACACTAATGCATTTCATTATGGGTAATCTCGCATAGCCATACAACTATTGCACAATCTCCGAATGCTATAAAAGTATAGTCTGGAACTACACCTCCCAAAATCAGAGTAATCTGTTTGTCATTTCCATTCACAAAAATATATTTTAAGCTTTGAGCTAATTTTCTATTTCCCATTTCTGCTAAACAGCAAGCTATATCTGTTTAGATTTCTATTTATATTAGGATAAATTCGCACGACTGCAAAGACAAAAGTGAAGTGGGGAGGAGGCATCACTTCCGCTTTATATTTTACTCATGATCAGAGCTTCCGTTCTCCAAACTGTACGACAGAAGGCTTTTGAAAGTTGCGAGAGGCAACAGTCTGACCACGCGAGACTACATCATGGGTAAGAGTTAGACCTCCAAATCAGAAAGCTAAAGAACATTATTATTATTTTAACGGAGGTTAGGGTTGCTTGAAAGTTATGTGCCGTTACATAATGTTTTATTGTTGTTGATCATAACAACACTTCCAGCTGTGTACAAAGTGCGCCCCGCAGGCCAAATGCGGGCAACCTTTATACAGCCCAAGCCCACAGCATCATACCTGAATTGTATTATGAACATTTCCCAGAGTATAATTTGTCAGTGTTCCTTGTTCCCGACACGTGAAAACGTGGGTTGAAACGTGGGTTCATGAAGGGTTAACCTTTGAATGGAACACTTTGCTCAGAAGTGTGTATGCAGGAGTGACTATAAATAGTGTGTACTGTCTATTGTGTCAAGGGATTTCAGTTACTCTACACTGACACTCCTCTCCTTTTGTGTATAATGATGTTTTTTTTATGTAACCAGGACCTGAAAGAGGACCTTGGTCTTACTTAATGTGACCAGATCAGATGTGACACCCACACCCATGGCTCTCTTTGGCTCCTGTTCAGATCACGTGACCCATTCATTGCCCTGTATTGTATTGTCTTGGTTTGCAGAAGGTGAACCGGCGTCTCCACCTGTCCAAAAGCAAGAACACAAAGTTCAATGAGTCGGGTCAGCTGTGCGTGTTCCACCTGGTGTCGAGCATTTGGACCCTGTACATACTCATAACAGTAAGATGACTTGTTTGAGCTGCTTTGTTTTTTGGTATTTTGATCCTCCAGAGAAAAAGTACAACACTAATTGGCTTATTTCCGTTGGGATGCCTGCATTTGTGTGCACACTAGTGAGAGGGAGAAAGATAATTTATTAATTTAAACGAATTAAAGAGTGGAAAGGTTTTTCTTTAACTGTCTCATAATGGCTTGTCCCCACAGGAAGGGTACATTCTTCATCCTAGCAGTCTTTGGGAGAACTACCCGCATGTACACCTCAGGTAACTATAATATCAACATTAGATTGGTATTTTTAGATGGTAAATTCTGTACCAAGTATAAAACATTATTAATGGTCTTTCATACCACCATGAAGTAATCGAATAAAAATGTCATTATGTCTAATGGGTAATAATTTGTTATTTGATGATTGAATGTAATTATTACAAATTACTTTGGAACTTAATGTGTTCAACAAGCACGCCACACCACCAAGATACCCATGTAGCTGTCTAAATACTTCCTTAATGTCAACAAAGTTCACACCCACAACACCAGAGGGACAAAACCATGTTCAACCCAGATTCGGCACAAACGAGGGACTAAATTATTTTCGCTGCTATGCCACCAAAATGTGGAACGCCCTACCAATAGCCATGAAGACATGCGAATCCCTTGACTCCGTCAAAACCGCTCTCAAAGGGCACTTACAGACGGCTGCAATCTGTAAGTGCAGCCGTCTGCACTTACAGATCAGATTTTACGGGGGGAAACTTGCCCCCGTAAAATCCGAATCCCCCCCGTCCTCTTACCCTTACTGTATATGTTTCCTTTCCCTTTTTACCTCCTTACTGTTCTTTTATAGAAGTGTATATTTGTACGTCTCTAAATGTTCTGCTGAATTGAAAATGGTGGACCCTGTTGTAAATAAGTGTAATGCTTTATCAGTGTGTCGTCCACAGTAACAGTCTTTGTATTGAGTTGTGCTTTCATGTGAAATGTACCCATTCTGCAAACTGTTAATAAATACTTCGATCAATCAATCAATGTTATTCCTCCAAATAAATTGACTCTGCACTGCATGTTGTAGTTCTTTTACTTTGTTTATTTAACAAATAAACCCCTGACCCCTACCATTGCTATTGGATGTTATTCTAAAGTGCTCCCACCCTCTCCTGTAGATTTCAGGTGAAGTTCTTCTACCTCACTCAGCTGGCTTACTGGCTCCATGCCTTGCCAGAGCTCTACTTCCAGAAAGTACGCAAGGTCAGTAGGCCATGGGAATGTTTTTTTTTGGGCTGTTGACTGGATTAGCTGTTCATATACTATACTGTATGTGTGAGTTTCAGATTGTAAGTGAGAGAGAAAAAAAAGGAGCATTCAGATATTGCAAAGCAAGACAATGCCTATAAACACAGACTTTGTTTTCCAGGAGGAGATTCCACGACAGCTCCAGTACATCTGCCTGTACCTGCTGCACATCTCCGCAGCCTACGTGTTAAAGTGAGCATCCACGAGAAGGATTCCCAACCTATTCTATAAAACCATTTTTGTCTTGAAGGAAAGAATATTGACACCTTTTAGACTTGAACATGTTCGGTGACCATGATGTACTACATAACATCTTAACTTTACAGTATTGCACAATTTCCAACACATAGATCCTAAGGAGGTTTGGGGGTGGATTGGGTTATTTAGATCTTAGATTTGATCATCACTGATGTAGGACTAATTGGTTTACAAGAGAATCGAGAATTAACCCATTTTGGGCGGGAACCCCTTTTGGTGTTTTAATAATTATTTTGTGTTATAATCTAGCTATTGAAAAATAGCAGATCTACAAGCTCATAGAGCTTGTAGTTCTGCTATTTTTGAAAAATCTTGAAAATATTTATTTCAGAAAACTGGAGGATTTAGAAGAATCTTTTAAAATTTCGAGGTCACGCCTAAATGTCTTTGTTTACTTTCTATTGCCCACCTAACGTATCCCTCCCTGCTTCTCTGACCAATCACCTCTTCATTGTCTTCTCTGTAGTTTGAGTCGCGTGGGACTGGTACTGCTCTTCCTACAGTATGTGTCAGAGCTGGGCTTCCACATCGCCAGAATGTTCTACTTCACTGATGAGAACCACCAGAAAATGTTAGCAACTCAACCTTTCTTTTCATGTCATCGATTTGGCACTGAGAGAGTAAAGAAAATATATTTGTCTTTCTATTTATTTAACATTAAATTGCTGTACTGTATGCGGTGTTCCAGGTTTGACCTGTGGGCAGTCAGCTTTGTGTTTACGCGGATGGTGACGCTGACCTTGATGTTCCTGGCGGTGGGCTTTGGTTTGGGCCGCGCTGAGAACCAGGGGCTGGACTGGGAGGTCGGAAACTTCAATACTGTGCTTATAAGGTAAGGCCATTGTCTGGTAAGCCTACTTTGTCACTTGACCACTTGCTGAAAACGACTGATAGCTAGCTAGTTTGAAAATTAGTACTTTTCAGCAAGCAATAAATTGATTGATACTGATTGTATCTGATAACTGTTGTCCGATATATCCTAAATACTTTCCCCACCGAAAAACATAACATAACGTACATTAATCATTAGTCTCGACAAGCGCCAATTAAACGTAAGTAATTGGCTTCGGATGGCTATCTGTTGTTAGCCATAACACTCACCATTCAGTCCGGTCGCGGTGTTTTGGATCTTCAAAATAAGGGTTGAACGGGGGGGGATATCCTGGCATATAGTAATCATTCTTTAAATAATCATGGCGGCCAAACGGTTAATAACCCTGCTGTATTCGGTAGGATGTCTGTTCTACTACTGGTATGTTTGATCCAGTCCTGGCTTCTCTGGAAGTTCATCCGATTCCAGCTGAGGCGTTGGAGAGAGTTCAGACATGAACAGGCTGCCCGCAAGAAGGTCGCCGGCGTCGCCAAACAGCAGCCATTACGACCGCTGAAGAGAGACTCGCGTGAGTACAAATGACACATCCTCATGCTGTCCTCTAATACAGCAATACTGTGTGTGGTCTACCTTTGCATAGTGCTCACCTCTTTTTTTTTTTTTTGTCTTTGCCTGCTAGTTGGACACCATGAAAACGGAGTTCTTAAGGCAGAGAACGGAGCTTCACCTCGCACCAAGAAGATCAAAGCACCCTAAGTTAGACCCTGTAATATCTGCCCTGATCAGTGGCCTTTTCATCAGCACATTGGGAATCAGGTGGCCGGTGGCCTTTGACCTCCTGGTGGGTATGTCCGGTTGTGCCACAGGGACTACGTCGCTTATGGACACACAGGCGTCAATGCTGGAAAATGAAAATCCACGGATGCCCCTCGAGCCCAACAGACATTTACTCTTCTCATATCAGTATTTTTTTATTCACCCACGCTGCCTGCTATCCCACCCTATGGTCCATTGTATTGTATATACAAAACTATTAAAACGTTAAGTAAACGCAGTATGCAGCGCACATGCTGTACTCTGTATAGTGTGCGTGCCAATATTGAATGTGTCGGTGCCTATCCTCGTACCTAAAAGTACTGTACTGGTTGTAGCTTTGTCTGATGTTGCCGCTGTTTTGAGCTCGTCATACTGTAGAGCAGGCTTTGCTTGTTCTCTAGCCAGGCCCGCCTGGTGCAGGAACAATGTTAATGATGCAACGGTATCCAGGAAAGGACATACTGGCCCGAACATTGCCCATTACCCCGTAAGTGAGTGAAGGGTATTGTGCTAAATGGGTGGGGCTGGGCTGGGCTGTTGAGAGATGTGACCAGCCAAAGGTTCTGTCTGTCACTGTAGCTCCTTCTACTCGTTCAGGTCAGTCTTGCTGGTCACTTACAGATAAGCATCATGTATGTATGTATGTATGTTGGATATTACCGCATGCCCGTTCCATTCCATGTTTTTTTTTTTTTTTATAAAGATATGTTTATAACTTCATTAAATGATTTTGTTTTTCTGAAATAGGGCACAGATGGTGTATTTTGTTCATCCATTGTTGTGAGTTATTGAAACCCAGCCAGCAGCCGGTTATAGTGATACCAGGTGGTTCTTTGAATGTTCAACTGTACACATAATATAATATAAAGGCATTATATAATCTAATATCAAGGCTATATATATATAATAAACACAAAAGTCCAATGATTAACAGGATATTTACTAAGCAATATACTGAATGGGTATTGGTTAAAATGTAGGATAACAGCTTTCAGAATGGTTGACACGACAGTGGTTCTCAAAGTTGCATCCATGGACCTTCAGGGTTCCTCGGCGGGGTTCCAAATGGACCCTTACATGATGCCTGTAACTCTTGAGTGTACAGACAGACCCTTACAAGTCCATTTGGTTCCATCCGTATACACACTCAGAGTTATGGCGGTTTGAGAATCACTGGAAGTAACACTGGTGTGAATAACATTGTCCTCTCTGTCGTCGTGTTATGAAGAAGGTTCTGGTACTTCATCAACCTGAGGAAGGACAAGGAACATACAGTAGCAGTACGCATATGAGTTGCTGTTTACTTGAGAAGTAACGCCTACTCTTAATTCATTACAGAACACATTTGTATGTGTTTAGAAGGAACATTGGCTCCTTTAAACAAAATGTCAAAATATATACATGTGTGTGTGTAATGTGTATTTATGTTTTAATACTTTAATATAGCTGTAATTTGTGGTTACAAAATAGATATTGCCTTTTATGAATTGACTTGAACGTGAAGGATAAACCCTCATGGTATATTTGGCTGGGGGCTTAGAAGTGGAGCTGAGCGCATTGTACCATTCTGTCCGGTTGTCTCGACCATCCCTTGGTCTGGATGCACACCCAGCCTCTGCCGCAGTGAGTGCAGGGTCTGGGAGGGGACCCGGTCCGCAACGGACTCCAGGTACTTGAGCACGTAGTGGTCGGCGTCGATCAGGACAAAGCGGTGTCCGAAAACTAAAGGCCAAGGACAGAAAGGAGGTGAAAGAAACGAAAAGGTCTGTTAACAAAACGTAATTTGGGGTCGTAATGTCTTACTACTGTATACTTCAAGCTGAAAATAAGGTCAGAACTTAGATTTTCTCCTTATTTCAATACAGTCCAGAGGAAGAACCTGTTGTGTTGTCGCGCACCGAAAAACGGTAGTTCTACAAGCTCACATGTTGCAGCGCAATGTATGTAACGTGAGCCTATACATCTGCTTTAAGTGATGTACTCGGAAAGTGATACTCGGAAAAACAAAAGTATAAATCATGCATTACCTTCCACAGTAGCTCCAATTGCAAAGTCGTCTGGTGAGTAGAAGGCAGGATTGTCCACAGTGCTGCCCGGCTTGGGGATGCGTGTCTTCTCCAGGAACTTTCCACCAATGATCCCAGAGTTGCGGACAGGTCGCTCAAAAACAGAGACCATGTCGCTGGACAAGAAATAAGACAAGATGAAGCGACGACCCTCGTCGCTGGGATTCTGTGAGTCCTGGAACAGCAGGGAGGAGGTGTTAGGGGGGAGAATAACCATGGTCGGAACTTGGCAGATGTTAATGAATTGCTGGTAAATTTTACCCGTAGTTGTTAAATTTGACTGTTGCCAGCTATTGTGACTATGTAAAATAATGTAATTATATGGCCACTGTAATTGATTCATGTAAATGTTTTTGTGATACTCATGGTCCTGGTCATAGCTGTTGCTTTTCGACTTACAGGGAGGAGTTTCAGCAGGAAAGCATACAGTAGTATCTAGTCCCAGTTCCCCTTCCCCTCATAACTAAACGGCACCATGACTAACCCCTTAGCAACACTATAGCTACCACTCGTTGCTACAGTCCAACGTCAAGGACATCCGATGTAGAGGCAGAAGGAAGACTTGTCTGTTATTCGTTCAAGCTTATTGTTTTGTTACGACATTTTAAGTGTTCAGTGACCCATTAGGTTGTCATGTACAGCACGAGCAGCCAAGGCCTTGTGTTTGTCATTCAGTCGTCAGTCATTCTCTCACCAGCCTGGCAACGTAGCGTAACACTTTCTGGTCGTTCTCCAGCATCTTCAACAGGTCCTTTTTTGGAGGCTCTGGGATCAGAGTGAGGCAGTTCTGGAGAGAATCCTCCAGTGAGCCAAAACCGTTGTAGGGTGGTATCTCCTGTAAGGAGACAGGAGAAAATTAAATGAATGGGGAGAAGAAGAAAGATGAAAATGGTGAGGCTTATAGACGGCAAACCATTGACATTTTTATTTCCAGAAAGTGCTATATAGCCAGCCTGATATATCGGCCATTATTTGACTTTTTGGACGAATCGGTATATGAGCCTAAACTGTAATCCTGGGTGCTACCCTCCCTCTGCCAACCTGGGGAGAGCCCCGAACTGAGGTCATACTTCCTTCAATGCATGAGGAGTGAGATGGCCGCTTCTTATCACCTGAGCGGGGGGGGGGGGGGGAGGGGTTGTTTCCCCGGTAGGACCTAGCGCGTGGAAGGAACACGTTATTCCAACCAGTTCCTTTCCCCTCCATCTAATCAGGCTGGCCAGGGGGAGGCAGTACAGAAACTAGGATTACTGCATGTTTTTGTGAGGGTACCTACCCTAGGCGGCCTAGGGGACATATGGAGAACATGCAAACTCCACATAGAAAGGCCCATTCACCAACCCCAGCTAGGGTAAGGGTGCTGATGACGTGGAGAACACGGCGTCGCCGGCAGGAATCAAACCCGAGACGACCTAGCTGTGAGGCGACAGCACTACCGACTGCGCCACCGCCGTGCCCCCAAAATATCGGTGAAAGCATCTGTAATCGGGATGAGCATCAAATCCAGAAATCTGGTATCAGTGAGGCTTCAGTTCTCTCACCCTCCTCATGTCCGTCTCCTTCCTTGGTAAGTCCTTGGGCTTCAGCTCCATGTCCGGGTGGCTCTGCTGGTAGTAGCTCTTGGTGAAGTCATCACAGTCGTACAGCAGGAGGCTGCGGCCCAACAGCTCCACCGTCTCCCCGACCTGGAAGTCCTTGGGGGAGTAATACTCACACACCTCCTGCCGGGAGACTTCCAGCACACAGCTAGGGAAGGGCTCTGGACGACAACATGGGAGAGCAGACCTTTATTCACAATCAGTGTTTATTGTCATTAAACGGGTGTAAAGAAGAAGAGAACGGATAAACACGGATAGAAACAGGTCAAATGTTCCTAATATGAGTTGAGTGAAGAAATATATACCATTATACAGCATAACAGGTATGTGAGATTAAAAATACAACAGATTGCAGATGTGTACTGTACGTACTGTAAAGTGCAGCAATAGAATAGTAACAGATCATTTATAGAACATAGCCTACAACATACTGTTAGGCCTTTGTGGAAATAGTCTCATGTGCAGGTGAGAGATAAAGTCCAAAATTAAGTAATCCAGTGATTTAGAAAACGTAATACCTAATACTTTAAAGTATGAGGTATAAAGTACAGCAGCCTTGTGTTCATACAACAGAAAGATTGGGTATTGGTTAAGACTGACGTTATGTATCTTTCAGGACCTTTCACTGCTTCGTCTCAACCATTACTCTATGGCTCTGGTCTCAGCCACCACAGTGTCTTTTTTGACATTCCGTTTCTCTCCAAAGTTGAATGTTGCCACTACTGATGGAGCAGCCATAAACTACACAGGTTCATCCCGATGTTCTGGGCATCTTTGTAAAGTTAGTGTTAGTAAAAAGCAGGTAAAAGAGTACCGTTTGAGCAGACTAACATCAGTCACTTTCCCATTCAATGTAGTAGAAAAGCCACTGTTTACACCACAGGTATGTTTTCTCCGCCTACAGGAAATACGTTGCCTGCGACCATGATAGTTCCAAACATTGGAACTATGCCATTGAGATAGAATGAGCACTTCCGCATTCCATTGTTACAATGGGAGTCAACGCTAGTGTCGTCACGCTCATACTATTCCACTTGGACCGGTCAATGCCTCTGTGTCATTTTAGTTGTTTCTACTTCTAGTATTTTCAGAAACGTTTTTCAGAAATAATTTGGCTTCTACATGATTTAGAATCCATTTTTAGAATTGCCCTCAGGTCTACAGAATGTATGAATTCCATCTGAGAGGACATCGTTACATTTTACAGTAATAGACTTATAAAAGGCCAGATTGAACTGTGATTCTATTCCATTTGATTTAAGTACAGTGTCAAATCTTCAATATTTGTGTCTCACCACAAGCTGGGTTAATTTCCTTGGGCAACCTCTGCCTCCGCAGCAGGACAGGGAAAGGGTCTCGGCCACTGTTGGCCTGGTGGACCTCTCTGATCTCCACCGTGTCATCTACCAGGTAATACTGGATGGTCACCGGCCTGGCTTCCCCATACAGAGCTGCAGTGTCATCCCACATCGCAAAGAAGCGTAATACCTACGGAGAAGAGGGATAGTATGTCAAGAATTAGGACTCAACTGAGTATTGTTTCTGTGATGAACAAGGCACTAGGTGACAACATTTGGTTTAACTGTCACAGCAGTGCTCTACTGTAATAGTCCAGCTATATTACCACCATGGAGTGTCATTTCACAAGTTCACACTTTTGGGGCCTGACATGAGATAGACTTGCTACTGTAGCACATGAGTCACATGAGTCAGACATGCAGAGGGAGGGTTGTTTCCTACTGCTTTTGAGCGTTATATTAAAATACATTGTTATTTGCGAGTGCTGATGACTTCACTTGCTATTTTGTGCTCATACTGTACTTAAGACTTTTGAATTGAGCATGCCAGTTCCCTTGTTTAGAAATAGTCGACCAGCAGGGTGAAGCGCAACTATGGTTTGGCAAGACATACCGTATATATAGAGTAGATGAAAGGAAGTATGTAGGCATGTAGTCACTGGTTGGTTCCTATGTGTGCACATCAGTGCACTGGGTTCTCTAAAGTGCCTTGCAGAGTCGAACGTAATTGACGCAAGAAGACATATGCAACGGAGGGTGAGAGTGGGGTCTGGGAGAGGAACAATGTAAACACTAGCCCTATTTTATTTCTTGGCTATTTTTTGGAAAATGTTGACAAATATTCTCTCATGGGGGTCGCGGTCCCTGGCACGAAACCTTTTCAAATGTGTGTGTGGGCCTGTGGGGAGTGGTTTGTGAATCACTACGAACTGGAAATTAGTACCCTTCCCCTACCTTGCGGTCCATTGTAAGGAATTGGTGAAAGTGGTCGAAGTCGGGGGGTGAGACATAGGAGCGGTGGGGCTGGGCACGATGTGTGATGTAAGGATCCACAGGGGTCGGCTCAAAGTCATTCACAATCAGGCCTTCACTCTCCATGAACTCCTGTCCAGTCACATCAGGCAACACAGAGTGACAGAGTGTGAAAATGACAGAGAAAGAGAGAGAGAGAGAGAGAGAGAGAGAGAGAGAGAGCATTAATGTTATATAGCAATAGTTCACAAGTTCACCTGGCCTATAACCCACCAATTGATAGCAAAAGATGTATTTGTTACACAGTAAAATCCTTAGTGTTGTGGACCTGTTAGGGTCAACTAAACTCTGATGTATTGTCACATCACAGACGTACATGTGCATGGTTTAATTTAACTTTTGTTACATTTGTATACAGATTTCATTGTTTGTGTCAATGTGGGCCGCTCTCATCATCAAGACGAGCAGGTGAAAATCAGCGCGGCGGCGGCGGCGTTCACCTGCGTGCGGGCGTCACAGTGCGTGAGGCGGTAGACGACCCCGTACGCCGGCAGGTCCATGGCCACGTTCAGGTCCTTCCAGTGGTAGTGCTCGCCGCGGTCGTTCTTGGGCAGACGCTGGCGCTTGAGCAGCGTGCCCTGGCACAGTCCAGAGTTCTCCACCCGCGGCTCCGTCACGCACATGCTGTCGTCCTCCAGGTGGTAGTAGACGACCACGCGGCGCACGCGGTACTCCTCCGCGGGCGAGTCCAGCACGTCCTGGCGGAAGTGTCCGTAGAAACGCAGTACCTGGTGGAGGAGAGGACAAGATGTGCTCATTTTCTGTTGTGATTTCACGAATATAATTAGTTCATTGAATGAACACACACACACACACACACACACACACACACGACAATGTGCATCTGACTCTTAATGGAGGTTGACTTTGACAATAAAATTGTACAGTCTATACAACTTAGTTCAAAGTAAAATCGTTTAACTAAAGGAGATTAGGATATTACTTCTAATTACACTGGTTGCATGTGTAAGTTTTAAGACACTTCATGGCCAGGCTCCCAATTGGATGTTAGACTTATATGAGCCAGAAGTCCTCTGGCAGGAAACTGCTGGAAGTTCCTGAGTCGAGGTGGACTCTGTCTTTATCAGGGCTCCTCAGCCTCCTCTGCATTGGAACTTCCTGCCGTGAGGAGCTTGGACTTGCTAAATCGATGTCTTCATTATGACTGTTCCTTAAGGCTTACTTTCATCAAAAGGCCTTTCCATAATTTCAATTTTGTAATTGTAACTTGTAGCTTATTTGTTAAAAAACAGAGAGAAAAAGAGAATGAGGGTGTGTTTTAACTGAACCCAGGTAGGAAATACGTAACATAATGAGTACTATAAACAGAGAAGGGAGCTAGGCTCTGGATATATCTTTAAATAAATCCCATTTCAGAAAATATGCCTACTTAAGTGTCTACAGAACAGAAATTATTTGGCACACTGTGGCAATCTGTAAGAGATGGTGGTGCATGGTGTGACATATTCATTTCTGAAAGAGAAACTACTCAACATTATAGCATTTGGAACCGTTCACTGGCTAATCTTTAAGCACGTCAGGAAAGAAATATCTTACACACATTTGTTGGACGGTTGGATAGGCCTACCTTCTTGTCAAAGGCCACGTGAGCAGGTATGAAGTCTAGTGATGCGCTGTGTCTAGGAGCACCATAGGTGAGGGCCGGTATCTCTTTGGACAGCTCATCCATCTCATTCTGGGTTAGCTGCGCCGACATGAGAGCCGCCTGTCCGATGCCGACGGTGGGCCGTTGCTGCAGGGCGTAGCCATTCCTGTAGCCCAGCGTCTGGGCCCGGTGGAAGGCCGACTTCTAAACGCACATTACATACATACATTGATTGATTGATTGATTGGAATATGTATTAACAGTATGCAGAATACGTACATTTCAAGCACAACTCAATACAGAAACTGTTAACTGTGGACAACACCATATAAAGCATGACACATGTTTACAACAGGGTCCACCATTTTCAATTCATCCGAACATTTAAAGACGTACAACTACAAATATACACTTCTATATAACAAAAAAAAAATCACACCCGTGAAGTGAGGGGCGCTCATATCATCTTGATTAGGTGATGTAATGCAGATGTAAAACAAACAGTGACAAAACAAACATTAAATTCTCTTTATTGTTAATGGCATTTAATGTTTGTGTTGGAGACAAGATGATGTAAAGTTTCCCTTCATTGTCAATGGCATTTTTAAAACACACATTGAACTAAAAACAAACATTAAACCTGTATATAGGAGGGGCTAGCGCCCCTCAAAAACAGGAAGTCATCATAAAAGGGGGTAAAAAGGGAAAGGACGTACAGTGAGGGGAAAGGGGGGGGGGGGGGCAGGGGACTCAGACTTTTTTACGGGGGCCAGTTTTGAATTGCAGCCATCCGTAGGTGCCCTTTGAGAGCGGTTTTGAAGGAGTCAAAGGATTCACATGTCTTAATGACTGTTGGTTGGGCGTTCCACATTTTGGTGGCATAGGAGCTAAATTAATTTAGTCCCTGGTTTGTGCTGAATCTGGGTTGCACATGGTTTGTTGAACTTGTCTCCCTCTGGTGTTGTGGGTGTGGACTATTTAGACAGGTACATGCTATCTTATTGGTGGTGTATCGAATCTTGTGGACCAGACCCATTGCAAGACGCCAGCTGTAGCCAAGTAGTAGCCTGACCTACAGCAGTTAGTCCACACACCCCATGACCTGACCAGGACTCAGACTCCGAGGACCAATTATATGAAGATAAGGTTGAATTGACAAGCAGCCTACATGCAATTTCTATAGACTTACATGTAGACTAGACTAGCACAGCTTAGGGAATTCGCTACTGTTCCTCACCACTGCTCTATCATCTACAATTTCTACATTCTACAAGATTCTAGGCCTACAGTATGAGTCAGTGGCATTATGTTCACAATCACATCACATGCAGCAGGTCTAAAGTTAAGTTACCGCGGTACATCATAGAGGCGGTTTTCTACATACCGTAACATCTCGAAACGTGTTTCCAGGTAAAAACGGCAGCCCGTGGTCCGTATTTATAGACATGTCTATAAGTTACGTTGTGTAGGCCGATCGGTTCTTGAAGATAATGTTTAGCCTCGCTCTGTTTCAGCTACACTTACATGTTGCGACTGACCGTGAGTTTGTTTCTTTGCTACCATGGAAACATCCGAAACAAAAACGCAAACTAATTAGATTATAGCCATAGCCATAGGTCGACTAAAGTTAAAATGAAACATCACAAATTAAAGTGAACTTGTGTAGCATAGTGCATGTGCATATAAGCTCTACATTAGTACATTCAGTAGACTAACTGACTAAGTGACTGAATAATATTGAGCTCACTGAATCCATAAAGGCAACGTGAGAAAAGTGAAGGAAACAATTACACTTCTCATAATCCACCAGCAGGTGGAGCGCTCCCACTCAATCATGTACCAAAGGAAGGTCATGGTTTGCTGACTCCTCTGATAGGGCCATTTCATCCATGCTTTATACCCAATACCATCTAAGTATAATAGGGTCTTAGGATATATTGCCACAGAAGATGTAACTTACTGTGACAATTTGCTCATAATGAGCATGCATCTGATCCCACTAATTTATAAATCACCACAATGCCCTTCCAATGGGAGTCACATGGTTTTACCAAACTTTTTTGTTTGATGAGAAAAGCATTGTGGTGGCCCAAAAAACAAAAAAAAACAACCAAACATTGCTTGGTTGGTGTTTTGTACATGTGAATGAAGCCTCACTCCAACAACAGCCCAGGACATGCTTTGTAGACACTGGGACTACTGGACTTCCCTGGTTTGGATACATTGCAGGACCTTTGAGCAGCTGTTAACTAGTGGATATAGCTGCTTGTAAGTTGTGGTCTTGCTTACTCTAGTGAAATTCCAAAAAACATAATTCACTCCAGAAGATTATCAAAATGAACAAAGTATACAGTGCTTCTATCGGACTGTGTCCCACTCCCACTGACAGCGCCTGTTTCTATTTTTTTTATTACATTTTAATTAACAGTTACATGATGTTCTACACACCCAATATACAGTAGGCCCATTATGCAGGGGCCCCATGGACAATTCATAAACCATTCTTAAAGATGGGGTGCTGACGTGCCGTGCACTTTTTCTGTTTGTATGTGTTTATGGAGTTAACATTACTCAATAGACCCCCAGGTGTGTGGTTAGAATATTGAAATATGTCCTCCCTGTGTATTTTTGGTTTCTTCCTGAAAGCTGAAAGCTTGCCTTTGAGTCAAAGGGCCCAATAGAAATACACCATGTTATTGACATCTCATCACAATATCATCCCCTCCCCTTCAGTTCAGGTGGACCCACCTGAAAACCAGGCATACTTAATGAACTGGTGGGCATGTGGCCACATAAAAACATAACTTTAACATTATTTGTACACTATTTTGAAAAAAGTTTTTCTCCTAGTAGGCCTGCCTACAGTATAATCATAGTACTGTGATGATCATGGCATTCCATCTCTCTCCCTCTCTCTGTCCCCCTCTCCCCATGCCACTTTGTTTCTGGTAAGAAAAGAAGAAAAAAGCTGCATCCTTCAGTTGAGGCTGTGCATCCAGCCCTCTCCATCTGACAGGGCTGCAGCCTGCCCTCTCCATCTGACAGGGCTGCAGCCTGCCCTCTCCAGCTGACAGGGCTGCAGCCTGCCCTCTCCAGCTGACAGGGCTTCATCCAGCCCTCTCCAACTGACAGGGCTGCATCCAGCCCTCTCCAGCTGACAGGGCTGCAGCCTGCCCTCTCCAGCTGACAGGGCTTCATCCAGCCCTCTCCAGCTGACAGGGCTTCATCCAGCCCTCTCCAGCTGACAGGGCTGCATCCAGCCCTCTCCAGCTGACAGGGCTGCATCCAGCCCTCTCCACCTGACAGGGCTGCATCCAGCCCTCTCCAGCTGACAGGGCTGCATCCAGCCCTCTCCAGCTGACAGGGCTGCAGCCTGCGTGGTTAATGTGTTGTGTCCCCAGGGAGGGGCACACCAGGGAGGGGCACAACACAACCTTGAGCTCCTTGATGATCATGACAGCTATCCCTCTGCAGAATCATCCTTCATCACCTGTTCACACTGTGTCACTTGCATTGGATTCTATATTATAGAGCTGCTAGTATTTCCCCTACACCATATCTCTTGCCAAACATATCAGATCTACAAGTTCACATTGCATCGCACACCATGACATATGAATTTGGTACTTTTGCCGAATGTTTTCCCCACAATATGGACTCTAAGCTCTCATGTGGTCAATGGACCACATGGAAACTATCAGGAAACATTGAAAAAGATATCCTACTTAATACCTACTTAAGGAGAATGTGAATGCAGGCAAATCATTTTGTGCATGACTCATATCCGTGTACGCTCACAGACCGGTATGTCCGCTGGCCATTCTGCGGATGTTGCTGATCAGCCTCTTGCTGTATTCCCGGTGGTCCACTGGCTGGATTTCCATTACTGTGGTCTTCACGCGAGTCTCATCATTGTATGTCTCCAGCTTGACTTTGTTCTTAAAGACATGAGTGGTGAAGAATACTTTGTGGAACACGGCGTCAAACGCAGCCTCGTCCGTGTCTCTCAGATGCGCCAGTGACTCTGCGTTGTGACCCAGCAGGACCTCAGCGGTGTCCTGGAAGCATGTCACCCATTGGTTGTCCCCAAAGTCTGCTATATTGACGGCCAGTAAAAGTCTATATTTGAAGTCGGGGAACTCTCGGTTACATTTATCACAGCGGTACTTTCCATTCTGCAGGTCTACAACCTTCTTGTTGCAGTCTTCACGGGGACACGCCTGGTACATGCAGGTCTCCTTACGAATGTTGAGGACCGTTGCCACGATGCTGCAATAATCCGCCCATTCCCCCTGTCCCTGAGGTCCATTCTTCATGTCGCCCACGGTTTTCCAGTTGACCTTGGTCACGGCCCCCGCCGGTGACCAGGCTTGTGTCAGGGATTGGCTGCCTACGGCTTGGCCTTCCCCGTCATACCATGCCCTGAGGCTCAAGGCCTCCGGTATATCCGGGTTGACCATGACCGTTGAGCTGAACGACGCCGACAGAGAGCGGCCTCCGAAATCGGACAGGCGAGCTGCTTTGACGGCCACTATGGGCTGAGCAGAGCCATCAAAACTCTCCGCCTGCTCTCCCCACAGGGTGACTCTTACCTCTCTGCCGCTGGTGTCCACCAGGCTGAGTTCTCTCTTGGAGGTGTCTTTGCCCATTCTAGTTATGATCCGAGACACCTCGTCAGCACTCCTGCACACTCCGATCACATCAACAAAGCCGTCCGGCTCCCTGTTCTCTAGCTCGGCGATGGGTACGAAGTCGTACTGCAGCGTGGGGATGTCCGGGCTGTCTTCACAGGGCACGATGGTGGTGGCGTTGTTCAGAGTCATCTCGTAGTTGTGCTTCAATGTGGCGTACCGCTTGTTGGCTGTCTTTATTGTTGCCTTGGAGATGAGGTACACCTTGCCCCGCTCCACTAAAGAGAAGAAAGTGTCCACCTCTCTTTTGAAGGCTGTGACTTGGATCTCCCCACTTTCGTCCGTGAGCTCAAAAGAAAAGCGCGTGCCCTCTCCTCGGGAGTTGCTCCATGTGAGGACCTCGCTCTTCTTAGTCACACGAGCTCGCACAGTCCACTTGGTTTGGTAGGGGTTGAGACAGGCAATAGGAAACACTTTAATTTCAGATGCAGGTGGAGGGCTACGACGAGGAGGAACCTTCACCACACCACCGCCACGGCCAAGAGCGCTAGCGGGGGATGCAGACGTGAGGCTGTTTGATGATCCAGGACGTGCAGCAGGCGGACGAGACGCAGACACGTAGGCGCTCGGAGAACACTTCTGAGGAGGTCCATGCACATCGTACTCTCCTGAGTATGTGCTCGGACCACGCTTCTGGGGAGAGGGAGAGAACGACGTGGTGCTAGACTTCTGGGGAGAGAAAGGGGCGCTCGAAATGGGCTTCAAGGGAGTGGGATTCCCAATCCTGTCTCCAATCTCCTCGGCCGACTTCATCACCTTCATTTCCGATATAAACACCATACGTTTTCCATTTTCCAGTGTGTCGGTGGTCGTCTTGTTCAGCTGGCATACACAGTGAACTGCCATCAGCCCAATCAGACTGTTTAACTGCGATTCTAGCCCGAAGATGCTGGAATGCACACCGTCACTCATCACCATCCACCAGAACCCAGGTCGACTGGGCCTGGCAGCGTTCTGACCAATTTTTAACACTTGAAGCACCACCGGCCTGGTCATCTCCTGACCTTTCACTAGTGCCCCAACGGCACCCTCTGTTAATGTTACAGACATGTTCTCAATACCTCATCAGACCAACAGCTGGTTAGTAGGTTATGTATGTCATCTAATAATGACGTTATCTAATAGTAATGTTTGCTTTGTGACATCTTTTATGTGACATCTTTTGTGACATCCACCCACATGGCAATTACATTAACTGTTTATTTGACAAAGGTCGCAATAATTCAAAGATAATGTTTGATTGCGACCAAAGGTCTATGGAATTGCGCATTTCCCACCAGTGTCTCACTCAACATCCCCCCAACAAGCCCCCTTATAAGGTGCCCAGGTCTCGTGGCATCACGCGACATCATCAGGAATGGAGATCCCTGATGTCATAGTAAATGCGAAATGCTGACGCAATTAAGCAAATATATGGAGATCCCTGATGTCATCAATATTAGTATATGGATATACCGGTGTGTAAGAACCTGTTCTGACATTCCATATGTTGATCGTTCCCCATCCATTCCTCTTCGATGTATCCCTTTTGACCGATACCAAACTCTAGACAGGCCTGCCCCAAAGTTATTTCTGCAGCCGTGCCTGGCAGCCGGCGAAAACAGTTGAGTTCTCAACAGACCCGAAAATTAAGGCCTGGCCCCCCTACCTGGGCCCTCATCAAACCCTGTACACACAAGACACTGCCCCTGCTGCCACCCTTAGATCTCCATATAAGGAGCTGACCTGTTCTGACATTCCGTATGTTGATCTGACCTCATTAAACCATGTACAGGATTCATTAGTCAGTACAGAATTAAACCATGTACAGAATTCATTCGTCGGTACAGAATTAATTCCATGTTGATCTGACCCCCGCCCCCATGCCAAACCGTCAGCGCTCGGATAAAGGGCGAGGTCGCTTCTCGCCCTCAGGCGTCTTACTGGTTAATCATTTTAGTATATTATTATTCTTAAGCATGCCTAGAGATACCAAAATCAAGTGAAAAAGCTTTTGTACATTGTTTGGGATTAAGGGGTGAAGGAAGTGAATACATACAATACGATACAGTATATGCTAGAATTCTCTCCCCCCCCCCCCCCCCCCCCCCCCCATCATGGCAGTAACATGACTTTCTCAGCCAGGGTGAGATTTCGATGTCCTCAAAAACTCAATTTTTGACTTTAACCTATCAGCGTCCATGCAAACTAGTCCTGGGACTCCTCTTCCAGCTTCACTTCAGGATGGTAGATGGTAGATGGCATGGTCCACCTCTGGTCACCTCCATCTCAGCCTGTCGAGAGAGAGAGCTGCCTACAAGGTTTATACTGTAGTATCCTATATTATAGTGATACCATAACATAATGTTTTTTCAATCATCGACAATTAACAAAATGTTAACTGTCTCACATGGTCTCTCTCTCGCTACCTCAATGACACCTATAGGCCTCTGGTCTGATTTGAAACAACAACACAAACCCTTACCATACTTGCTGTTCAGCTTCCTGGCCAGTGCTGTGGGTAAGGTGAACAGAGTTTCATGCAATCCTCCCCTCTCCCTCACAGAATGACGTCTGAGATTTCAACTGGTGATCAGTTTTATAACTGTTTCATGTACAATGTACAACCGGACCAACTTAAAATGCTAGAATGGACAGCCTTGAGACTGGTATTGGCGATGTGACGTGATGTAATATATATTGAATTGATGCATAGTCAGTTTGTCAGAGGAAACTTGAGCATTACACAGCTTTGTTAAGCTACAGTATCTAAAACATGCAATTGTATTACACTTACAGTACTGTACTGCACAGACTTGCTAGATGCATGTCCTAATCTTACCACCAGAGGGCAAGCAACGCTTATGATATAATGTCTGGGGCTCAAAAGAATAAAATATTGCACAACAACATTGCTCTAAGTGTTTAGTTTACTTTAAAACACAGAAAAAAAGAGGTTATTTTTTTCAACATAGTTTATTCCAAGAACAGGAGTCATATTTTGGTCTTGCTTACCAGCTATTGGCATATTTTAGTCCCATTCAAATAAAAATTCACCCAAACTAATATCTTAGCAAACCCATACAGAGTGGCAGTATTAGTGTGGATGTTCCTATAATGTCCTGTGTACTTTCAACTCAACTCTCGCTTCCCGAAAACTATCATATTATTCCTATGGTTGAATCCAGTGCAGCACAAACAGCAGCACCGGATTGACAATAGCTTATATTCAATTGGTAACATTATTTAAAAGACTAAAAAGTCCTATGGTGCTCCGCGAGGGAACGCTAGCTAGCCTTGAGGACCACGTTGCTCCTTTGTTAGCTGTTGCAATTGATATAAAATTGGCACAATCTGAAAATGTACATATATATCCATCTGGCGAGAGAGCAAGTGCAATGTTTGACAGAAATTCACTGTTCCACCGTTTCATTCTGATTGTACATCAGCTCATTGAACAACGCAGTACTATAATTAGTGGATTGTGACTGGTTGACTGACTGCTAAGTACACATCAAAATTCTCAGTGTTATCAATTCATGAATTTATAAACATCTTCTATAAATCAATTAATTACATTCGTATCTTGTAATTAATTAGATTCCAACACTGAGGATTTCAATGTGTATAGGCATTAAGGCAAGGCACTGCACTGTTAATTAAACATATCAAAAATAATGTTAAACCACTAAAAACCTCTTTGAGGCTGTCAACTTGATATTGAATTCTTTTAAAAATGTTCAAATGCTGACACAGCTGTTGAAATGGACTGATCCCCTTCTTATGAAGCAAATACATCAACCACACACAGAAGCTCTAGGATTGCATCCCTGAGGTGCCAGACAACCTTCGCCAAAAGTATAAAAAAATATCTCATTATACACCATAATTGAAAATAAAACGAGAAAAAAATACACAATAATCTAAATATTAAATATTATAAAATAGATTTTTTTTATAAGGGCTGAGATGAATTCCATAAAACACAATATCTTTTGGTTTTAAAAAAAAAGTTCAAAAGGCAGCATAGTTGTTGACCATGGTAAGATTGTCTGACATTGTTGGGTTCTCCGACCCAGTATAGAGTTCTAGTGTACGTAGGCCTTACGCGTGAAACTCCCCACTTGAATACTGGAGTACTAAAGCACAAAGCAAGCCGCAAGCTTAATAGTCTCTCATGGCGGCCCCCATATTCTGTATGAAATGGACAGGTCTCAGGGGTTTAGTCCTTCAGTCACCATTTAGTCTAATGCAGGCATGCTTATGTGTCTCTAAGGCAGCCGGCCCATGACCCTCCTCTTCAATAGGGTCTGGTGAGGTCACAAGCAACACAGTGCAGCAGACGGCCATATTGCCCTTCCCCGCGGCGCTTCCACAAATAAGAGGCAGGCTTCTGGCCAAGCTTACCGATGCTGAGTGGGAGCTTATTCTCTTAGCTTTAGGGTCACACAGAGAGAATGAGAGCGAGAGAGAGAGAGAGAGAGAGAGAAAGAAAGCGCTATCTTCTCAAGTCTTCTATATCTCGCTTTCCGGCGTGTGGATCCAAACCCCCAGTGGTCCAAAGTGGTCCTACCACTACTGCACTCTCTCTCCATAGGTTCTTGTTGAAGGAACCGTGACTCTGAAGGCTCCCCCTTCCCACTTCCAAGCCCTAGTGCGTTCCGTTTTCCATTTAGGGCCCGATCAAATAAGCTCCCTCAAT
Source organism: Protomyctophum parallelum (assembly GCF_964188405.1). Classification (NCBI taxonomy): domain Eukaryota; kingdom Metazoa; phylum Chordata; class Actinopteri; order Myctophiformes; family Myctophidae; genus Protomyctophum; species Protomyctophum parallelum. The sequence continues at coordinate 37,497,365 of NC_139717.1, read as the reverse complement.
AACTGGCGGCCGCCCGCTTCCCCCACACAAACTCATGTATTAAGCGTCTCCTCTCTCAGTAATATCGGTTGAGGCTGCGCGTCCCCGGGATGTCGGGCTGGCCGTTCATCCAGATCTCCCGTATGATGCGCTCTCTCTCCTCCAGCCGCTGCGCCCTCTCCAGCTCCTCGGCCGACGTGAACACGTTCATGTTGAGCGTGCGCTCGAAGCGCCGGTGGCGCCGCGCCGACAGGTCCGACGTGGTCTCCCAGTCCGAGTCCGAGTCGCTGGAGTCGGAGGACGAGTCGACGGGCCGCGCCTTGTTGCTCTTCTTCTTGTTGGCCGACGGCGGCGGCGCCCCCCGCCGGTGGCGGGGCTGGCAGTCGGTGCGGCAGGAGATCTGGACGACCAGGGCGAACAGGGTGAGGAAGAGGCCCAGGCACACGCCGCACACGAAGAAGAGCGCTGCCCGCTCCGGGTGGTCTGGTGTGGGAGAGAGGTAATGAGACAGAGAGAGGAGGAGGATGGTGATTTATAGGATTTTCTTTTTACAGGACGTGAAGAGGAACATGCCACAAGCAGTCAATTATTCTCAGCAGCGTTCAGGTCTCACTTTAACTCACTTTAACCACTTAAACTCCATATACGTTGCTGACCAGCAGGGCTCTATACTTTTACCTTTTACACCAAACCAATGTTCGTCCCAGAAGGTTCATGCTGTTAAAAGTATTAAGACGTTTTTTTGTCCTCCACCTGTTCTGTCATGACATTTTTCACTTCACTCACTCTCTTAAACAGTGTGCATACACATTTTCCATAGAGTTACGGCTCCCGTGACATTGCACTCATGTTCCCACAGCCTTTGAGATTGAAAATGATAATGTGGGACAATAATGCTTCAGTTGGGTGACATTATAAACTGGTGAGAGCAGCTGCACACAGTTGACCTGTATGTGTAATAATTTGTGTATCCTGTTCTATCCTCTTGGGCTACACAACTGGATTTGGACCTGCGTGCTTTTACGTTTATGCATCCTGAGAGAGTCCAGAGTTTCTGCAGGTTTAGTTACACAACTTCACCCATGGCTATCATTTCGTGGTAAACATTAATGTGGGCAAAGCATATAATAGGCTAAACTCCAGTTCATAGCCAACATATTGTATTGTACTGTATATATCAATTAACCCATTCTGACCGGGCACCCATTTTGGTGTTAGCATCATGTTATGCTTTAGCTATTGAAAAATAGCAGATCTACAAGCTCATATCGCGCCACCGAGTGGCGCGATACGAGCTTGTAGGTCTGCTATTTTTTGAAAAAACGAAGAACGACTGACATTTTTAGAATCTGATCTCAGGTCAGAATGGGTTGATCAGACCAGTGTGTGTCCGGCGGAAACCTCGTATGAATCTGATCTCAGGTCAGAATGGGTTAAAGGCTCAGAAAAGCTTGACAGAATAACCCCAAAAAAGAAAAAACAATACATAGCTATCATAGGGCAATCAGTCAAGCATATACTATGTTTTCAGATTAGCATTAATTCGTGTAATGGATACGGTCAGTTAGTGTATGTCATAAATGTTGTATTTATATTGGCTTATGTTTCGCAAATGAAAAAGCCAGCGCGACTCGGGTTCTCTGTGGGCTTATACCTTCCACTAACAGCACATCGCTGACCCCCCCATTTACAGTACGTACTGTACGCTACGTGTGTGTTTATTTGACTATGAGCACCGTGTATTTCACCGTGCAGTAAGTGTTTATTTGTCTGTCAGAGTGGGAGGTAATGAGACAGGAAAGACCCCCAACTCCACCACCACTGTGTGTTTTAGCAGCTGGCTGGAGCAGGTGACTGACAGTGTGTGTGTGTGTGTGTGTGTGTGTGTGCGTGCGTGTGCTTGGTATCTCTATTTAACATCTGCATTCCTCTGGCCCGTATTTATCTACCTCCCCGCTGCAGGAAAAGGGAAACTAGGGTTTCTACATTATGCCCACAGTACGTCGTACGTACATGTATATACCACCCACACACCACATACTGTACACTATGAAACCATATCGCCGCTGTCGGGCGCGGTGGCCTTGCATCTCCAATGTATTTCAACTGTTTATGTTATTTCCTAAATGAATGCCCTAGAGCAGTAGTACCTTTTCATATCAAAGGCCCATTATTTCTTCGGCATTTGAGCCACGGACCACCATTTGATGACATTTAGCCTCTCAGACCCATCGTTGGATAAGATTTTATCTACAATTCCATGCTGTGTGAAAACTACTTTCTCAAAGTTGTAAATACAAAATACCATGACAATTATTTAAAAAAATATATATATATATATTAGTGTTATACTATCAGTGTTTTGCCAATTAGTTGGGAGCCCCCTTGCACCTTTCTTTCTTTATTATACAGTACAGTATGCCTACCTGCTATGTAGGTGTAGGCTGCCAGCGCGTTGCTGATGAGGGCCATGTTGGACCTGGAGGTGGAGTTGATGATGGGAACCATGTCGGGGGGTTGCGGAGGTCTTTCACCTCCTTCACCACCTCCTCCTCCTCCTCCTCCTTCTCCCTGTGAAGGCTTCTCCTCCTCCGAGTATGAGCCGGACTCCCTGACCCGCTTCCTCTCTTGAAAAGAACACACAAGGTTTTAGTTTAGCATTCATGGCGTTGAAGAGACTGACTGGGCTGGTCAAATCTGATACACTGGCAGTAGAGTCTGCCAGAGACAATGCTAGGTCATTCAACAATGTGTCTCATGTGCGTAAGACGTGATTGTACTTTCTTGGGAAACTCCCAACACACACGCACATGTTTGTATTACTATACTCGTGAAGACATCTACATTTTAGGACAGCATTGAAAACAGCTGACAAAATAGCTTGTAATGTATATGGCATAATGCATATATGCATGTAAGGCAACTGACAGTCTGACACCCCTAACACACCCACCCACACACAGCGAGAGAGCAAGTACATTTTTTCCCGGACACCGGCATCGCCGACAACTGCCGATAGTAACCCTGGCAGTGTTTCCGCATTAGTCCGACACCCTACTCCAAACCCTAACCTAACCTTATAACTCTATGAACCTAACCCTAACCTAGCCTAACCATTATAGTCCGACACCCTAACCTAACCTTATAACTCTATGAACCTAACCCTAACCTAGCCTAACCATTAGTCCGACACCCTACACCAAACCCTAACCTAACCTTATAACTCTATGAACCTAACCCTAACCTAGCCTAACCACTAGTCCGACACCCTAACCTAACCTTATAACTCTATGAACCTAACCCTAACCTAGCCTAACCATTAGTCTGACACCCTAACCTAACCTTATAACTCTATGAACCTAACCCTAACCTCACAGGGAAGCCACGGGTGTGTTTTAACCAGCAACGCATGTCGGGAGCCACGGGTGAGTTTTAACCAGCAACGCATGTCGGGTACCACGGTACACCGTTATCGGCAGTTGCGCATCTTGTGAGGACATACATATCTTAGCACTGCATCGAAGCACTGCATTTTCCGGTGTCAGCGCACAACTAAGTAGGCTATAAAATAGGGAAAACTCGTCTCTAACCCCAACCCAACCTAACCTCTAAATGCCTGACCCTAACCCCCCCACCTAAATCTTTTGTAAATCTGATGCACAATTCATGTGTTATGTCTCACATTGTGTGTAAATACAGTGAGTCAAGTGATTTCTTGTCAGACCGTGACTGTACTCTCTTTGGTCATTTATGGTAAAATGACGTAGGACTAGAAACCGCTGAGAGGAATGAGTAATACAGGACTCTTATGCACTTCAGATTGTAAGAGATAGAAAGATGCGAAACGGATAGATGACGCTGTACCCACATTACACAGAACACGCAAGCACAGGGGAGCACGCACGCATGCACGCACACACACACGCACACATACACACACATGCACAGATTTGAGTGATTCATAAGGTACTAATGCATCCGCTTCTGTCAAGTTCATTCTCACTCTGGTCTTTAAAGGGAACAGAAACACATGGAAAATGTTTTGTCTCTGGAAACATTCAGTGCCCCCCACTTCTGCCAAAAGAAATATATCTATTTATAGATGGGAACAGGCGTTTCCTCCTTATATTTCCATCACAGCACAAGTCTTTTGAAGCGTTTTGACATGGGCTCTTGTGTAGTGTGTACACACTGGGTCAGCAGTATGAGGTGAGGGCCTTTTAGCTCAAGAGTCATGAATCACGATCAGTGTGAATCTGACGCTTCCCTGTAGTTCAGTTCAGTGGTTCCCAAACAGTGGGTCGGACCCATTCTTTATGGGCTGCAAATCAATGAAATATCCCTTTTATTACGTGTCAAATATATTAATTTTGAATTAATTCACAACACCCCCTCAGTGACATCATAGAAGGTAGGTTTGTTTCCCTGCCCACATCCCTGGTTTTTCATACAGGGTGAATTTATAGAGAAAATAGAGAAAATCCAATAGACCCACAATGGACTTTTTTATTTTTTTCTTCACTGGACCATTCTCACATGTCTTAGGAATGGGTGGACCAAGTTCCCGACTTAATTTCTCTCTTTTTTTAGGAATATTTTAAAAATAATATGCAGGTTTTTAAAAAAAAAATTTTTTTGTGAAGACTCATGATGAAATATTAAAGTCGAGTACCTCAAGTTGCCATATATTGCTATACTGCAATATATTTTGATGAGAAATATTTTTTATGGAATATTTTATATTGAGTAAAATGTACCCGTGTTTAGTGATGGTGTAACAAAGAAAAAGTTTAGTGTCCTAGGGTTAAAAAAAAAGAAGTAACATGGCCAATATGAATAGCCAAGCTACAAGATCACATGACACGACAGGTTGGGAACTTGTAGATCGCCTATCTTCACTATTTATTTTAATAGAGTCTAAACGATTAATTCACAATGTATTTTGGTAAAGTTTGGGCCGGAGAGAGTTCATCTTCTGGGTCTTGAGACGGAACAGTTTGGGAACCCCCGCTCTAGTTAACCTGCTGAAGAGTCAAAGGTGTTTCTAAGCTCAACCCAAATGCAGGAAAACCTGACAGACTCTTAACTAAAAGTGCAAACAAGGTCTTCATTCTCGAGTCGTCAATGCAGCAAAACTGACAGCAAACACAGGTACAAGAATCCTACAAGTGAGGATCCTACAAACAAACATTAACGGGCACAAACAGGCTTATATACACACATGGAACTAACTAGACACAGGACAATCAACACTGGGATTGGCTGGGGCAAACAGGACACAGGTGACAAGGGTTAACAATAATCAGGATGGGGAGACAAGACATTGTCCTACTACAAGTACCAGTAGTAAAGGGCAGATAGAACGCACAAGAACACTACAAAATGTGCACCAGAGACAGACTATCAGAACAGAAGGACCAAAACAATACATTTACTGAACATAGAGCTATGGCTCGCAAACTTTTTCCATGTCAAGAACCCCCAGCCTGATATGGATTTGGCTGTGGCCCCCATCTGAAAAGAGTTTGTCAGGTGAAAACTGTTCAAGATTAAATAGCAGATCTCCGAGCTTGGCTTGTAGATCCACATTGAGATCCACTAAACTAAAACTACAGAACTAAATAATCTGGAAAACATGGGAGCAAGAAAGCAAGAGAAATAAATGTCCAATTAGACAAATACAGTGACAATGTCATGAAGTAATTAGATGGCTAACAATAGATGTGTTCCAATCCCAGTGGAATAAGACTCAGACTGGAAAACAGCTTTTTTTCGCTCCATGTTTGAGAGTGACGCGATGCTTGATTGAAAGCAAAAACACTTGAGCCAGAAAGCCAAAAATAAACAGGGACACTCAAGAGTACACCTAATGTTTAGTGTTTCGATGACACAAGATTTGTTTGTACAGTATGTGCACGCGCGTGTGTGTGTGTTAATTGACATTTGCATACATTTCTCGCTGCTTCAACTGGCAGCTGACAACCCCAATGAACAAAACACGCGCACGCACACATGCATGCACGCGCGCAGGTGCCCTGTAATTGCACAAGCTGCAAGGAGTGTCAGACTGTCTTTATCTGGTAAATGCAGTGTGGTTTGAAACTGCTGACTGCTGATGGTAAATGCTTCCACCTGGACCAACTGCTGTGGTGCGTGCTGCATGTGCACATCAGGTTGCATTCAACCAATAGATCACAATCCCTCTCACTAACATACAACAAGACAGGCAGGCAGATAAATCACCAATGAGATGTTCATTGAATGAAAGAAATGTACCATGCATGTACCGGCTATTTTATTTATTTTATTTTTAATATTTAGTTTTTCAATTCAATTCAATTCAAAGGGCTTTGTTGGCATGAGAAAACACACGTGAACATTGCCAAAGCAACACACATTGCTGTGTGTTGTGACCGCACCGGGAGGACGTGGAGCCCTCGTCCTAATCCTCCCGCCCAACACTCCCGGCTTAAGGGTGTACGTGCAGTGACAGGTATCGCCCTCCCCGCCCACTTCCCAGTGAACACGGGGTCAACCGCGGTGGATTCGAACCCCCCAACACTCTGCTGTGGTGTGCAAGCACCTTGCCACTGCACCACCCTATTAGCCCAATATAAAATGAAGAAAACTGGCATTCCATCCTGCGGTCCTCATCCATTTCATCCAGAAAACTGTTTGTGATATTTGTGGAATCGGTTTTAATGGGTATTTAACTTGGGTATTTACATTAACACTCCGAGCGCCCAAAACGGAGGTCTCCGTCCTATCAAATAGTTATGCTCCGCCTCCACGCCCCGAACAGAGATTAATCAAAAGACAGAACATTAATCATTTCATAACCGAGCGCACCGCTCTACAGGCTGGGAGCGTCGATTGGGCAACATTCGATGTCATTTCCGGTTGGGACGTGTATGGATGGGATGAAAAATATTAAAACATGAATAACTCTTGATCTAAATCAATGCGTCCAATTCTAACCAAAGATTATGTTTTTGACGGCTCAACGCAGTCCCGCAGCTTGCCGTGTTAGAAGTAATCAAACCTCCCGTTGTTGTCGATCCCCTCGGGGGTGTTTTGGCTACATCTAGCTACTTCTAGCTACTTCCAAGATGGCACAGAGCAACCTTGAAATAGGCTCTGAAGCAAATAGATACTTCTATATATAGCCAAAGAACAGAACAGGAATTCATCATAAAGGAGGTAAAAAGGGAAAAGAAACATATACAGTGAGGGGAAAAAGGGGGTGGGGGGGGGATTCAGAATTTATGGGGGCCAGTTTCGAATTGCAGCCGTCCGTAGGTGCCCTTTGAGAGCGGTTTTGAAGGAGTCATGGGATTCGCATTAATGACTGTTGGTAGGGCGTTCCACATTTTGGTGGCATAGGAGCGAAAATAATTTTGTCCCTTGTATGTGCCGAATCTGGGTTGTACATAGTTGGTTGCACTCCCTCTGGTGTTGTGGGTGTGGACTTCGTTAACATTAAGGAAGTATTTAGACAGGTACAGAGTGTTTAATAACCACACACCCACCATCGGACACACTAACATCCTCAGTGTTCATTTACAGTGCAATTTGTAACTCTTGAGCGTGTACCCATTTCACTTGGTCAGTTTTGTACACTTAAATTAACTCTGACATGTCATGTGTGAATCGGGTTCTTCAGGTTGAGGTGTGAATGTGTGAAGTCGCCAAGCATAAGCAAGTGCCATCGACGTGTGTATAGAATAGTGGAAAAACACCATTTAATATCCATTGATGAATATTGGGCTATTTTGTTATACTGTTATTGCTGTAGTACGGAAATTGTTAATATTATTGGCACTTATGTCAGGGTTGTCGTAAGGCCCCCCCCTTGTCCCTCATTCATCCCCCGAAACCCTCCATCTCACCCCATTCCTCATGCTCTATCTACTTCCGTCTTGGTAATCAGAGTAGAATAATTAAGTGTGTTGGACTGTGGCCATCTGCCCTGCTGAATAATCCCCTTGTTTGGTTGGCCTGCCGGTATCGCCCTTTTGCTCTGTCTTTTCTGTCCTTCCATTGTTCTCTCTCTCATCGCTGGTCTGTCACTCTTATGGCTGTTTCCCACTACGAAGGCTTCCGTAACCTGAAACTTTCCAGGCCTGTGAAGTGCAACGGTGTTTTGTTTTCATTCTACACAGAACCGTGAAGGAGTATACATTCAGAGTTCTAGGTTCCTAGGACTCAGGAGATTGTACCACCTAAGCAGGGCCCAAATTAGTACAGCACAGTTCACTTAGTTCTTGTGGTCAGAAAGAGACATTCTGGCCTTTTCTGTGACAAGCATGGCGTTGGAAATGCAAATGGCTGATTAAGGTCTCAGTGCCATACAAAATGTAATTATTAGCTCTTTAGTGGTGAAAACACATTTGTATTACCGGTAAGTGTTTGTACTTAATGTGTGTGTTCATGTAGGCATTGCATGTATATGTTAACACACTTGTGTCGATGCATAGCCTACCAGAGCATGCATACATGTACCTATATATACTGTAGATGTGTAGTGTGTACTGTATCGTGTGTGTGCACGTGTGTGCACGTGTGTGTGTGTGTGTGTGTGTGTGTGTGTGTGTGCGTGTGTGTGAGTGTGCTCGCGTGCTCGCCAAACGTCCCCACAAGTTAGAATTTGAGAAATGGACATTGTGAGAGTTAGGCTTACAATGAAAAGCTTCAGGTTGAGGTTAGGATCAGATTGAGTCATTTATTGTAGAGGTTAGCTAGGTTTTAGAGGTTAGAGTTAGCCGCGCGTCAGAGTCGCAGACTGAAAATAGCTGATCTAATTCACAAGCTCACAAACACTTTAATGGCACACAAAAAAGAAGAAGAAAGAAACATGGTAAAAATGACATTTAACCGGTACAAAATTGCCGTGCTAAACTGTCCACAAGTATAGTAATACCAACGTGTGCGTGCGTGTATGTGTTTGTATGTGTATGTGTATGTGTGTGTGCGCGTGCATTGTTTTGCTCACCTGGAACAGCGTCAGAGGTCTTGACTATGGTCCCCTCCGGGGGGGCACCGTCTCCCACCACGTTGGGGTCATGGGCACTGGGCGGGGGGGGGTACGGCGGGGGGTACGGCGGGGCTCTGGACGGCTCCTCCAGCGACTTCTTTGGAACTTGAAAGAGAAAGATTGATGTGGAAAAAGGAAAGGAGGGGGTAGTGGAAGGAGGAAATGAAAAGCAAAGAGAGAAATAGGAGGGTGATTAAGCTTATTATCAGTAGGTTATTTTTCTCCCCTGTTCTGTTATATGCCAACAAAAATTTGTGTTTTTTTTTTATAAAGTGACTTTTAAGTGCATTAACCCATTCTAACCTGAGATCAGATTCATACGAGGTTTCCGCTGGACACACACTGGTCTGATGAACCCATTCTGACCTGAGATCAGATTCTAAAAATGTCAGTCGTGCTTCAATTTTTCAAAAATAGCAGACCTACAAGCTCGTAGCGCGCCACTTGGTGGCGCGCTATGAGCTTGTAGATCTACTATTTTTCAATAGCTAAAGCAGGACATGATGCTAACACCAAAATGGGTTCCCGTTCAGAATGGGTTAATGAATGAATGGGTGAATTCACCCATTCATTCACACACCGATGGCGTTCAACAAAGTCAATTCTGTAGTTTGACCCAGAGTAATCTAGTAAGAGAGTAATGACACTCCCGTTGACTCTCGTTGTAACAATGGAATGCGGAAGTGCTCATTCTATCTCAATGGAATAGTTCCATCCATAGGAGCAACGTTTGGAACTATCGCCCATGGGCACCCGCTTTGCGGCGAGATCAAAGCGCGTCACCACTCTCTCACTACATTACTCTGGTTTGACCATACTGCAGCGATTTCAGATGTCTTCTCTAACATTCTTCGCGGTGACATGGGGGATGTTTGTTTAGTGTATACTGCAGGACTTTGTCTCTCAACTTCCTCGACAAACAGGAAACGTACAATTGAAAGCTAATGATTGTACGGGAAAGCCACGCTGTTATTATACTTCTAGACTTGTACGCATGAAGCTAAAATACACACTCACGCGCGGCCACGCGCGCTGCGCACACACACACACACACACACACACACACACACACACACACACACACAGTAGACAGCGTCACGTCTGATTCACACACTCCTCCTGACCCTGTGCTGCCGTTCCGTCTCTCTCTCCTCCGTCCACTCTCCTCTCCCCCCCAAACCTCACAGTGTCCTGCGAGTGAGTCAGAGAGTTTTTCCCCCAGACACAAACCCACAATGCACCATGGCTATACATTCTTGCCCCCTCTCTTCACATGTGGTTCTGGAAGCTCAGGACCGCAAATCCTGGTCACCGTGCTTGTGTCTGTCCTGCCAGACTGATTTATGGAGCCCGACCGATGCCGATCAGCGTTTTTTTTTGGTTGGATTGCGTGATGTTGTGAGCTTGTAGATGTGGTATTTTTTAAACATTTTGGATAACTTTTGAAAATGTTTGCCTATGACAACAAACTGGCGATAATATCAGCCAGGTGTCTCTGGTGAGACTATCAGCACCCCCCGTCTGCCTGTCTGCCCACTGTCTCTCTGTCCTCCTAACCTCCTTCCATTTCTATACTATAGCGTCGCAGTCCCACCCCCTTTCATGACGACGCCAGGCCCAGGAAATAATTCCCAATGCATTTTTCCCATAGACTTTTCAAAACTTATTTATTTAAAGACCTTATAAGCATCGTACAAAGCCAACTCTTGTCGTGACAAATCATGACAACAAACACAATATTTTGGACCAAACAAATAATTACAAAGAAGAAAAACAACAAAAAAGTGTTTTTTTCTACTTTCTAAGAGTTGGCTTCGTCCGCAGCGTAAACGTCTTCAAATAAATACTTTTTAGAAAGTGAGGAAAATGAACGGCGATTTCTTTTCCGGGTCTCTCGAGGGGGCGGGACTGCGACGCTCTATAACTCTGGACTAATAAAAAAAAAGGGCAGGCAGTTTTGGCTGATATTAGCAGAGCAGTACTAATGACAATTTCAGATGCTTGCAAGTGATTACGGGTGAGAAAGGGGAAAATCTCTTCACATTACACAAACATTGGCGTTTCCATGTAAATAATTGCTTGCTTGGTTGTGCAAATGAATGCTCCATTGCAGTGGTTCCTTGAAGGGGTTCTAAATGAACCCTTACAGGTCTGTAACTCTGAGAGAGTACAACTCGAACCAATTGGACCCATAATGGGTCTATTTGGTTCCACAGAGTGAGGGTCCTTCACATTAACAGGTTTGAGAGACCCTGCTCAATTGTTTGCACTGAGATCAATCCTTTAAAGATCCTCACGTAACAGGCTGTTTGTTACGTCTGATTATTTTTGCGTGACTTCAAACTGTTGTTCATGTCATGCATACATCATCCACACGGAAGGGAAATATTATGCAGTGATAAACCCATGTCATTTCTTTCTGAAACAAGGTTGATTTTTCACCACAAGTAAAAGCATCAACCTGTATGAATGAGGCATTACCAATGAGTGCATTAAGGTCAGTGTAAGGACCTTAATGCACACAGTAGGCAAATACTTCTCACAAGTGGCAACCTGGCTCTTACAGTAGAACGGGGCCTTCTCAGCAGATGGAGCCGAGACGTTACGGAGTGGAAACTTCTAGAAGTGTAGATCATACAGTAACTTCAAACAAGCCGAGTATAAAACAAAACAAAAAAAACAATAAGCCTGGTTTACTGAATCTCTAAGACTTCAAAGAGTCCTGCTGAATCCTAGCTCCAGCTTTCTCCTCTGCTTGTCCTGCAAGGCGTTTTTGGCAGAACCAAATAGTCGTTGTGGATGATGCCTGCTTCATTAAAACGTTTTATGAAGTACAGTACCAGATGGTTGTCTTTTTGTTGTTGTTGTCAATTAAGATAATGTCAGGCAAAGTGTCAAGTCACATACAAAACACTTTGTGCTCCTGTCACGCTCTCACTCTCAAGGTCTTGGCAGTGGTGTTACCATTATTTTACCATTATGTGGCAAACCTCGCTCATCTGGTGCCTGACTAGGTAAAACCTCGCTCATCTGGTGCCTGACTAGGTAAAACCTCGCTCATCTGGCGCCTGACTAGGTAAAACCTCGCTCATCTGGTGCCTGACTAGGTAAAACCTCACTCATCTGGTGCCTGACTAGGTAAAACCTCGCTCATCTGGTTCCTGACTAGGTAAAACCTCGCTCATCTGGCGCCTGACTGGGTAAAACCTCGCTCATCTGGCGCCTGACTAGGTAAAACCTCGCTCATCTGGCGCCTGACTAGGTAAAACCCTGCTCATCTGGTGCCTGACTAGGTAAAACCTCGCTCACCTGGTGCCTGACTAGGTAAAACCCTGCTCATCTGGTGCCTGACTGGTAAAACCTCGCTCATCTGGCGCCTGACTAGGTAAAACCTCGCTCATCTGGTGCCTGACTAGGTAAAACCTCGCTCATCTGGTGCCTGACTAGGTAAAACCTCGCTCATCTGGTGCCTGACTAGGTAAAACCTCGCTCATCTGGTGTCTGACTAGGTAAAACCTCGCTCATCTGGTTCCTGACTAGGTAAAACCTCGCTCATCTGGTTCCTGACTAGGTAAAACCTCGCTCATCTTGTGCCTGACTAGGTAAAACCTGGCTCATCTGGTGCCTGACTAGGTAAAACCTCGCTCATCTGGTTCCTGACTAGGTAAAACCTCGCTCATCTGGTTCCTGACTAGGTAAAACCTCGCTCATCTGGTGCCTGACTAGGTAAAACCTCGCTCATCTGGTTCCTGACTAGGTAAAACCTCGCTCATCTGGTTCCTGACTAGGTAAAACCTCGCTCATCTGGTTCCTGACTAGGTAAAACCTCGCTCATCTGGTGCCTGACTAGGTAAAACCTGGCTCATCTGGTGCCTGACTAGGTAAAACCTCGCTCATCTGGTGCCTGACTAGGTAAAACCTCGCTCATCTGGTGCCTGACTAGGTAAAACCTCGCTCATCTTGTGCCTGACTAGGTAAAACCTCGCTCATCTGGTGCCTGGCTAGGTAAAACCTCGCTCATCTGGTGCCTGACTAGGTAAAACCTCGCTCATCTGGTGCCTGACTAGGTAAAACCTCGCTCATCTGGTGCCTGACTAGGTAAAACCTCACTCATCTGGTGCCTGACTAGGTAAAAACAGACCATGAAGGCCTTTGTTTTGTAAATTGTTGCTGTCAGACGGAAACCTTGGATCTCCAAATTCCAACCTGCGTGACACTACAGTGTCACACAAAAGTAGCACAAATAGCCAATCTACAAGCTCACCACACATTGCGACTTGTGTGACTAGATAATAACAGTCACAACACTGAGGAAGACCTATAATATCAGGTAAAAAACGCGTCCGTTGCTTGTCCATGAGAGGTAAATCCACCATGTGAAAAGTGTGGGTGCTGGCTACCGGTATCTCTTCATTTCTATTACATCATTGAGCCCTTCTTTATATACCGTATATGTATATATATATATATATATATATATATATATATATATATATATATATATATATATATATATATATTTTTTTACATTTCCTGAAAAGTCTTGGACATACAAGGTTTCCACCTGACAGCGATGAAATGCAATGTGAGTATTTGACCCACAGGCCTGGGTGGCACACAAACCAAACACGGTAACCCATGTGGCGAGAGATAGAGAGAGAGAGGGAGGAATGAATGGAGCAGGGGCCTGATTGGCCCTGGCAGCTCCGTCTGTCCGTCTCCATCCGTTTGATGCACTAATCATTTAGCCTGATGATTCATAGTCCATGCCGGTGTTGTTCTCCGTGAACGGCAGATCTACAAGCTCACGTACTATAGTGAGCTTGTAGGTCTGCTATTTACGGCATGCAACACCCGTGTGCAACTATGAGTCCAGCTTTGAACAGCGGTTAGCTAACTGTTTCAGCTCAACAAACCAAAAGCTGCATTTCGGTGACGCCTCACTTAGGACCCGCAAACGTACAAAATACATGATAATATAAACCACTTATATTATTTTAAAAAGTAGTGAAAATAGCAGATCGACAAGCTCAGAAGCTTAATTTTTTTAGGTAGGGATTTCTGAGAAATCATATATGCTTTTATAAGAAGTAGAAAAAAAATTGTGATACAACATGGGACTCAAAATAGTGTTCCAAGCCATTGTTTGAGAAACCCTGGTCTCACACACTAATCATGGTTTAAGACCCCCCCCCACCCTCCACTTGCTGCTCTGCCACCAACCCCCCTGGCCCCGCCCTGATTACAGCCCTCTGATTGGCCCTAATTGGCTGCACATGTAGCCCAGGGTCACAGCTGGGAGACGCTGGGATGTGACACATGTAAGGTTAACACAAGCTGTTGGAGAGTAGAGACACACCCCGATGCACGCACGCACGCATGCACGCACGCACGCACGCACGCACGCGCTGTAACAATGCAGTAACAATGCATATCGGGTAACAATGTGTATCGGGTGCACAATGCAGCAGTCACATGAACGCATTCTCTGATATTAATGCAACTTATTCACGTACCGTATGCACACACTGCAACAATGCACAGAAACACAAGCTCACGCACACACACGCACGCACACTTGAATAACTCTGTTCCGCACATTTGTCCACACACAGTGTTAAAAACCCATTCCAAGTGCCCTCAAACTGCCCTTTCTGTCCCCTCCCATCATCCATCATGTTTGCCTCCCCAAAGCGGGGACTCGGCAGCCATCTTGTACAGTACACAGGACCGTTACTTCATCTAAAAATATAATTGTGAAAAAGCGAAAAGACCTTCCTGAAAGCCAAACTCCGCAAACCGCACTATACAGTATGAGGCCGAGGGAGCCGAGCAATAAAAAGTGAAGCAGCGAAAGAGAGAAAGAGGAGTTTCTGGAGGGGGCGAGGGAGCCCACATAAATCACACTCTGTAGCCTCAGTTATAATGACATGGTCGGAGCAAATGAGTCCTCTCTCTCTCTCCATTCTTATTTTAACTTAGCAAAAGAAGAAAATGGACCCGTGCCACCATTGGCAGGGAAACGCCGCGGGGAGCAGGGGGATACGAGCCGGGAGAGAGAGAGATGGCGGCCTCGGGCCACGCGGAGGCCACAGAGCGCTACACACACTATAACAATGGACCCTGTTTGTACTGGCAGAACTCGGCTTTGTTTTCACTGGACTCTGGAGGACGCTGTGTGTCTGTCTGTGTGCGATGTGTGTGATTGTGAAGCTTTTCTGTGTGTGCGTATGCCCGCGTGTGTGTGTGTGTATGCGACGTGCGTAGGTGTGGGTTATTCGCTGACCATTGCAGGCACAGAGCTGGGACAACAGTTGTGTAAGTGGAAGGGGAGTGAACTGCCATATTAAACCACACGGGAGCGGGGCCAAATAGCAACAAAAAAAAAACGCAAAAATACATTTATGGTTTTCCTTTAGGTTGCCAGCTGGATGGGATTTTTCCACATTATTGTACAATACGACCTTAGCCAGAAGATTGAGACATTTCCAAAAGAAAGGGTATTTTAGAATGCTTTTTTTTTAAAGGAAAATGAAGGGTACTTTTCTGTGACAGTCAACTTACAGGACACTGATGTGCATCGTCAACGTCAAGTGGAGTGCTGAACTCACCCATAGTCCCTGGAATCCTGAAGCCAAGAGTATATATACAGTACA
The DNA here is from genome assembly GCF_964188405.1 of Protomyctophum parallelum. NCBI lineage: Eukaryota > Metazoa > Chordata > Actinopteri > Myctophiformes > Myctophidae > Protomyctophum > Protomyctophum parallelum. The sequence goes on along the minus strand of NC_139717.1, from coordinate 37,481,696 downwards.
TTGTCCACAGTGTGTAGAAATGTAACCAAATGGTTACACGCGTCACGCGGTTTCACTAAAGGGAACTATCAATTAAGTAAAGTTCAAATCTTGATATAGTCCCAGCGGCTGCATGGGACCTGATTACATCACTACAGCACAATGCAAGTGATACAGTATGCAATTATGTATAGAGTTGGCTGCCAGAATGTCTATTGTCACAGTGGTGAAACATGCTGGAGTGGAAAATACAGCCACAAACATTCATAACAGATATTATGCGTTTTTCGAAAACCATTGGTCTCCAAGAGGGGTTGTGGGACCCCTAGGGCGTCCTAAGAGTTACTACAAGGGGGCCACCAAATCTTTGTGTGATAGGAATTGTTTTATTTTATTTTATTCGTCACAATTGGCCCAATCTCACAAAGCTCACAATGCGTCAGTGCTAAATAACACTTCATTCACTGCTAGACCGGGCGGGGAAGAGAGGAGGCTTCAGCCCTGAGCAGCATTTATGTGATGCAACTCCACGACACACACACACACACACACACACACACACACACACACACACTTGAATTGCAATAAACAGTAGGAGCTTTGCAGACCTTAACTTTTAAATTATACACCAATGCTTAAATCACAACAATTCACACAATGTCTCTCTCTCAGAAGTGACCTATTAATATGAACGCCACATCTAATCCATCGCTCAATCCGCTCTGTACACTCTCGAGAGTGAAGGTTAAATGAACAGAGGAGAGGATTACTGCATCAATGAGCCAGACCGTGGAGAAGCTCTATTGCAAAGTGGGAGTCCTTGGGGTGGTTCCAGGTGGTCCCCCAGCGAAAGCAGTTAATACAGCATCGCTATCCCTTTCTGACCACGTTATTGCATTTATATGTTGGCTAATGCAAGAACGTAAGATCAATTTGGGGGTCCTTGGCACGACGAACATGTTTGCGACGCACTGCTCTATCGGGGGTGAGCACTGCTCTATCGGGGGTGAGCACTGCTCTATTGGGGGTGAGCACTGCTCTATCGGGGGTGAGCACTGCTCTATTGGGGGTGAGCACTGCTCTATCGGGGGTGAGCACTGCTCTATCGGGGGTGAGCACTGCTCTATTGGGGGTGAGCACTGCTCTATCGGGGGTGAGCACTGCTCTATCGGGGGTGAGCACTGCTCTATCGGGGGTGAGCACTGCTCTATCGGGGGTGAGCACTGCTCTATCGGGGGTGAGCACTGCTCTATCGGGGGTGAGCACTGCTCTATTGAGGGTGAGCACTGCTCTATTGGGGGTGAGCACTGCTCTATCGGGGGTGAGCACTGCTCTATCGGGGGTGAGCACTGCTCTATTGGGGGTGAGCACTGCTCTATCGGGGGTGAGCACTGCTCTATCGGGGGTGAGCACTGCTCTATTGGCTGACATGCGTTGGTCTGACATGCGTTGCGTCGTGCTTGCGGTTAGGGTCAGGGTGTCAGACTAATGCCTGTATATACCCCTCTATTGTAGCCTAATGAGACGACTCCAGAGGTAGTAATGAGCACTACGCCCATGAGAGTCTCAGTGCTCATTTGGCGGAACAATAGCAGTCTATTTGTACACTCCCAGAGGGTCATTGTGATGATGTGACAGTCCAATGGACACTGAGCATGTTTGTTGCTGTGTGCTAGTGTCTCTGTGTCAGAAGAAGCAGCTGGCAGAAAGCACAGCAGCTGCAGCCAGATAATAGTCGAAGAACATTGAAACAATGTGCCGTACACATGCGCGCGCGCGCATGTGTGTGTGTGTGTGTGTTTGAGTGCTCGTGCGCGTGTGTGTAAGTGTGTCTGTGTGTGTGTGTGTGTATGTGTGTGTATTTAAGGCGTCTGTGCAATGACATCTGGTTTCAATCAGACCTCAGTCGGTGCCTACTTAAGCTACGACATTAAAGCTGCTGTCAAATGCTCATTTGATATATAGATGTGTATACATGCATGCACGCACGCACGCACGCACACACACACACGGACACACACACATGGACGGACACACACACACATGGACGGACACACGGACGTACACACTCACACAGAATGGAGTGGAGTGGAGAGAAAATGGAGTTCAAGAACATATTTAAGTAACATGACAATGTTTTCAATGCTTTTTTAACCCTTCCCCCATGATGTAGATTTTAACCATTTATTTATGCACACACACACACACACACACACACACACACACACACACACACACACACACACACACACAACACACACACACACAAAGCCCCCTCAGTCTCACTTAGCTAATGGCATTCCTGCAGGACTACACAGGCAAGGTGAATAGGGCAGAGTGAAGGTGTTCAGATTGCATTCCTGTCTCCCTCCTCTACAACCTCCTCCTCCTCTACAACCTCCCACTGCTGTGGTCTAACATAACAGCATCCAGCTGACTGGGCTTGTGTGTGTGTGTGTGTGTGTGTGTGTGTGTGTGTGTGTGTGTGTGTGTGCGCGTGCGTGCGTGCGTGCGTGCGTGCGTGCGTGTTGGAGAGATACAAACCTCGCTGACCTTAGGCAAGTTTGGGCATTAACATGTATTTACCTTTCCCCAGATAAGCTCTACACACACAAATAATGTGTATCCTTGCATGTATGTCCCGGGCGAGCTCCCACCCCTCACCCAAACACCTAATAAAAGAACACACACACAATTAATGTGCGCGTGCGTGTGCACGGTTGTGCACACATGTACGCATGTACTCATTCATGGAAGTGAGTTCATGCGTGCACCTGCACCACTGTATACACGTGACTCAGAGCACGAGGGCGTGATTAAACTCAACCTCGTGTACACAGTCGAATACTCAGGGTTCATTTAAGCACCCCAGCATGGGAACATTCGGCAAAGACAGCTGACCCACGAGCTTGTGGATCGCCTATTTTGGGCTGTGATTTGGTGTGGACAGAAAATAATCGGTCCGAGTACGGTTTTCACCAAAAGTGTTTTCTGCTAAAAGGTTAAAGTACTACATTCTGGTAGTAATCTTTGCTATAGAGTTTGTTCAGTCACAGGAGTCTTCCTGTCTCTCCTGCTTCGATAACAAAACATTATTTTCAGGTAGGTGACAACAGTTCTGCTAATCGGGAGAGAGTACACATTTATTTATCAGCTTCGGTTTTTCGATTGAGTTCCAGTTCCAATTTTGTCTGCTCATTTATTTGTGTCATCACTTCCAATTTCACTTGTTTCATCTGTATCCTCTATATCCTGTCTGAGTTCTCTATCCTGATTGGATAAAATTGGTATCCTGACCTGAAAATGCATTTTCCGTTGAACAGTTTGACGGCCGCTAATTGTTTCATCCAGTGTTCCACCCGACGTTTGTTTAATGCGTTTAATTCGCCGTTTTAAAATAATTAAAAAGAAACAGCGGATTTATCCGGGACCTGGTGACAAGGCCGTCACGTTATGATGACGAAACCGGAAATCAAGTAATCATCTGGGCTGCTAGGGCTTCTGGGAAATTGAGCCCAATGCATGAACGGGGGGTTTGTTTGGACTACAACTTGCTCTGCACTGTGGTTTCGTTCCGCGGATTTTCGTTGTTGAAAGCCGCAAATTCTTCAGCGTATAATATTTGATTAATAGCGGGGAAAGCGTTTTATGGAGTCAAACTGTTAATAAAGATGTGTACTATCAGAATATAGAGCTATTTAACCAAAGAAAATCACTTACCATAACTCTAAGAGAGAGTTTAAGTGGTTACAGGATTGTTGGTCTATTGTTCTGGTCCCTTCTAATTGGATTGGACAGGCCAGCCCACACATCATTTATATTTTTTCTTTCATCTCTTTTTGACGTTTTCAACTTAAGGGGCTCCACTGAAGTGGTATTCCTGGAGGGGTAATGGAGTCTATTCTAATTCTATTCTTCAGGGTCCCACGATGAAAATGGTCGATCTAGATTGGGCTATATTCTCATCTCATCTCAGCTCATCTCATCTCATCTCATCTCATCTCATCTCATCTCATCTCATCTCATCTCATCTCATCTCATCTCATCTCATCTCATCTCATCTCATCTCATCTCATCTCATCTCATCTCATCTCATCTCATCTCATCTCATCTCAGCTCAGCTCAGCTCAGCTCAGCTGACGTGTGTACACGTCTTAGCGCATTTTCATTGATATCAACCGATATCGGGGTTGGCCTCCAAGGCCACCGTACTCTTCGCTCTTCGCACATCTGCAGTCCCGTTTACTTCCCCGTTTAGCGCTGCAGAAAGAATCCCCCGTATCTCCTAATCTAGGGAGCTCTCCGTGGTTTTGATCAGATGTATATACTAAGCTCTTTATTTCTGACTTCTGACCTGCCTCTCGTTCAAAATATGAACGCGAGGGATTATTTAGCCATTTTTATCGTAACGAGAGAAAGGTAAGCAAGCAAAAATATGTCTCGGAAGGGAAGGGGGGGGCTTTACAGAGTAAAAGCGGCCATTGTGATGGCACCCCAAGCTTGTATTTTGAGAAAGAAATACCGGGACTGATTGTGTTAAAAGAAAATATGAATAAAATGAGGCAAACACGGAGGCAATGAGACAAAGCGCTTTGAATAAGAATGTTACAACGCGTTGTTAGGCTGACAACCAGTTCTCGACGGCGAGCGAAACTGACTGGAGGTGAAGTATTAAACTAGGCTTAAATGTTTATAACTGTATGAGCGACGGGGAAGATTATTGCTCGTAAAGAATGTCCCTGGATGGCTTCGTGGGCTGTGGCGAAAAGGTTCTGAGCACTTTGGTTTGATTTGACCGAGGCAGCGAAACGACTACAATCCCCTTACGTCCTTCTCTGGCGCTGGGAAACGTTTGTCTATCGGCCCTGGGATGTTAAATCAAATCAGGAGCTTGTTAAGCCATCACAGAGGAATGTAATAGCCAAGCACTTTAATGCTGGGTAATATGGGGGTGGCCTGTGTGTGTGTGTGTGTGTGTGTGTGTGTGTGTGTGTGTGTGTGTGCGTGTGTGTGTGTGTGTGTGTGTGTGTGTGTGTGTGTGTGTGTTTGCGGAGGGGGGGTGGGGGGACAGAAAACAACATGTATGCGCAAATAATACACATTCGCAATAGGTATCAAAACGCACGCGCACATCAAGACATGGTTGGTTGGCGGTTGTGGACAAAGTACAAACTCATGTAAATACTCAAGTATTCAGAAATGCAAATTACGAAGTACATTTAAAAAAAAAGGTCGGAATTTTCTTTTTTTTAAAGGGAGCTTATAGATAGGCTATTTTCTCTATGTTGGGTTGAAGTATTAATAATATATTTTTTTGTAAGTTTCGTTCCCAAGAGTACCTCCACTGCACCTAGTAATGCAGTGGAGTCGACTCGGTATCCCGACTTGGAGTAAAATGTGGGCTGGGGGTGCATTCCAAGATGGAGAGAGTGGAACAGCCCAACCCCCCTTCATCCTGGCTCTCCATGCCCCCTGCTCTATATTCAATTGCAAAGCATACTAGTATTTTTTCCATTTACTATAATGGAGAACACACATCCGTCATTCGGCCTGGTGTGACACACGCACGCACGCACGCACGCACGCACACACACACACACACACACACACACACACACACACACACACACACACACGCACACACACACACACACACAGTTGGTGCCATTAAGACGGATATAGTAGAAACCAAAATAGCTACTTTGTTGACAGCATGAGGTCATAATAATCAGTGTGAACGTGGAGCAGTTGTAGAGTCCATCGCACGCACGCACGCACGCACACACACACACACACACACACACACACACACACACACACACACACACACACACACACACACACACACACACACACACACACACACAATCTATACAACCCATGGCGTCACTGGGATTTCTAATCACAGCTGCCCCACTCTATGCAAAGCCATAGATAATTATGAAAAGCAAGCTGGTGACTAGTGAGGTACAAGCTAGTCCTGGGCAATTGACAAAAAAAAGACTGTATCAATATCAAAACTGATATTTAGAACCAATGTTCTCAATATCAGATGATATATATAATGCTCATGTACTAAAGGTTAATCAATGAATCATTATTTCTGATACATTTAGAAAGTATCAAGTGGTCAACCATGTAAGCCTTTTGATCTATCCATGGTCAATGTAGTAATATTACCAATAGTAGTCACTCAGTAGTCAGTAGTTAGCTGTGTCCACTCCCGCAACGATGCGAGTGATGAGCTGAGTGATCATATCCCCATGTTCAGTACTATATTTCGTGTCAGATTTATCAATGCCTGGGCAGGACTGGTCGAGGCTGAATGTGACCTATGACCCCAAGAGGTTGGGGTGACATATACCTAACCCATATACCTAACTTTCATTTTCAGTGCCCCCCCAGTTTGTTATAAGCATTAGGCGACAGAGCCCTGAAACTCCCAGAGAGAGTTACAGACCGGCAAGGAACCATTTGGTTCCTAATAAGTACGATTAACTTAGCTGGGGACCTCTTGGAGCCCGCTCACGGACCCCTGGTGGCCCCTGGACCACACTTTGGGAACCCCTGTTCTGTCAGCTTCCCCAGTGTTTGCATTTCCAGATCTTTTATTGGCTGGGATGTTGGGGGAGGCGTGCTTTGGTGTGCAAGTCAGCGCGGGCCCTGTCAGTATCTGATATTGCACTGGGTCAACAAGGATGTGACAAAAACGCTGTATCATCAAAGGCCTAAACCAACTCCCTCGCATCAGGACTATGAGGTAATGGGGGACATGGGAGTTTTAATTCGGCCAAGAACCGCTGAGGCCATCGGATATTGTCGATCAGGGGGGAAGGAGAGAAGCGTACACTGTCAAAATAGACAAGAGCTGCAGACAATGTCATGTGTTGTCATAGATATGGAGGCTGCAGATAGTGTCAGGAATTGTCCAGACGCGATCGCAAACAGAAATAATAAACGTCTGCCTGGACGCGTCGGCAGGCGATGACTGACGGTTGCGGAACAATGGGGGATATCTTTAGTATCAAAGCCAGCAACGCTGCAGGCTGCATATGTGGCAGTATAGTATCAACACAAAGCGACGTGTACGTCTACACAAAATGCCTATACAAACACAAAGACAAAACATGTGGTCTACTGGGATGGCTGGGCTCTCCAGCTCAATGCCTCCTCCTCACTAAGCCAACTCTTCTATATGCAATACGTCGTGACTGGTATAAGACATAGACTTGACCTATTTCCGCTGTCTGGGTGGGAAACCTTGTATCTCCATATATATTTTGTAATGTTTTTCCTAAAATTTGTGCCCCGTACTTTGTCGCACAAGATTGTCAAAAATAGTGACGGAAAAGCCACAAAAGTGTCAAAAATAGCCAACCCGTTAGCCCTATTTTTTGAAGATTTATTTTAAGGTGAATGCATGTGAAAGTAGTCAAGTGTGTCTGTGGGTTTGATGAATGGAGAGCATCAACAAGAGCTTGTGACTAAACAATAACCATTAGAACAGGTTATTCTTTCCCCCCATTTCCTGAAAAGTAACAGGTTTGGACATACATGGTTGCTACTCCACGGCGACGACGCGTAGCCATCATTAAACGTTTGACAGTCTTACCCAGTGTGTGAAGGAAGCTGTCTGTTCACATTCTTTCTCTTTTTTTCTTCCTCTCGTGTGGGTCGACGGCGCAGGGACACATCAAAAGACTCGTCTCAAAAGACGCCCGGTGACAAGCAGTGGTCACAGATGGTGAGGTGAGACTCGGTGAGACTCAGCAGAGGGACATTCCCGTTTGGATGAAACCTCGCGGTACGGTACGCCCCTTTGCCGATCAAATCGTAAAAAAAAAGGGTTCCTGGAGACTGACTCTGTAGATAGTCATGCATGAGGGTTCACCAGAGGTTAGCGCAACCCCCCCCCCCCCTTCCCCTCTCCCCCCATGCTGAATGCGCTTCTACACTACAGGATTAAAAGGAAGATCAAATCTCACGACTGAAAAGTTTTGTCAGGCCAAGTCCCTAATCTCTGATTTGTTAAACAGGGTGAAAAGACCCCCCCCCCCCCCCACACACACACACACACACACACACACACACACACACACACACACTAGGTCTGAGTTTCCTGGACAATTAGCACAATAAGAATTATGATATGATGTATCGTCGCTATAAACTTATGTTCTACATAAGAAATTGCAGATTGAGGTTCTAATCGTTGCTTTTATGAAATATATGAGACCAGACCATTAGGGCTTTATGGAAGATGCTTCTGAATGTATATTCTGGTTTGACTCATATGACCAATATGCTTTCATCTTATAAAAATGACTGGAATCAGTTGTGGTGACTGAGAAGATCCATGAGTAAGATGGAGTTGGACAGATTATCATGGTCCAGAAACTACTAGTACGAACACCACAGTCATCACATGATATTGATTGATTGAAAATTGTTTGTAGAGTAAGCATAGTTCTAGAGGACAGCAGTTCAATGCTAAATACTCAAAACTTTGTGTATTGAGTATAACAGCTATTTCAACCACTCTATTTACTGCGTTGCACAACAAACAGAGAAAATGAATAATAATACAAGCGTGTGTTGTAAGCTTGTAGATCTGCTATTTTCACTCATTTTGACGATGGAAAAAAAACAAAAACAAAAATCTTGTTTTTTAAAGAACATGTAAAAATGTTGAAACATTACCTAGATTAGGGATGCCAGGGTCGGTGTGGTTTTGAAGGATTGAAGGGTAAAACAAGTTAAATCAAATGAGATGAGATGTAAATCCATAGTGTTGGCATTCTCCAGTTTGGAGGACGATGGAGGTAGCATGGCTAGCATGATGACAGAGAACACACTGGCCTGCATGGAGTCACATGCAGCACCTCAGTATCCTCTCAATAACAGACCGGCTCTCAGTAAACAAGCACAAATGACTAGATTAGATTACACGCCATTGTCCTTACAAAACAAGGGGACAATCACACATGGCACAGTTTATGCGTGTGTGTGTGTGCGTGTGTACGTACGCGAGTGTGCGTGTGTACAGTATGTTATTTGCTTTATTACATACCCTATCATTTCATGCTAGCTTCTAATCCGCTCATGATTCTGTCCTTTCTATTTGGATAACACAGCAGCACTTTACCTCATATATACCACTGGCCCAGTCACATGGCTCCGTGGTGCCCTGTCATTGTGGAGCCACTACAGACAAAACCTAACCTCTCACTGACACTCAATTACTGGTCGGCCGAGGAGATTAGTGATTCACACTCAGACCATGAGCCAGATAGCCTATGATAACTCGAAGCGTGTAATGTAATCACACTCAAACACTGACACACACTCGAAGGAAGAGGAAGAGATAAGTGTCTTATCTGTGCCAGAAACGCGGCTTAAAGTCCAACTTCAGACCGGCTATACCCTCCTTCTCAGGGAGAAGCTCACTCACAGGGCATCAGACAAGGAACTCAAACAATCCGATCGTTCCAAGACAAAAAAACTAGAGATATGCTGTAGCAATCCCCCCACCCCCCGGAAATAAAACATATTTTCAGTTTGCTAATGAGACGGAGAGGCAGAGAATGTGATTCATGATAACTATTTTTTTATGTATATGATGTATTGCCATGCTTTTTGTTCTTGCTTAATGTAAATCGCTCTGGATTAAGAGCGTCTGCTAAATGCCTAAATCGTAATGTCTCCGGAGATGGAGACGGCTTACTATCAGAACATCAGAACACAGCATCCAGCTGTCCGTTGTGTCCGTCTGGACCTCTGACAGTAGCTCCATTACGGCCTGCTATTATTAGAGCCAGGAGGCTGGGAATAGATGGTTGTTAATAGTCGCTGCACGGGCGCTGTGATGAGCTCCACTAGCAGCCGTTTGTGATCAGGAGATGGAGCGAGGGGGAGGAAGAGAGAGAGAGGAACATATGGAGCAAACCTCCATTAAACATCATTTCCTTTTCAACTTGGGTTTCTGCACACGCACGCGTCATAACACACGCACACACACGCACACACACACACACACACACACACAGTCACACACACACACACACACACACACACACACACACGCTTCAGAAATAGCACTGGGACTCTTGCGGAAACAGAGGATACTGCAACACTACTTTTAGAATCTCAATAAGTTCCAGGGCACATTCACATTGTCTGCGCCAAAGCATTTAGCATTTGTCTGCCCGTTGCAGAGACTGTCTGGTGGGCACACTGTAGCTGGAATGTGCCCCACGGACTTGACTCTGTCCTGCTGCATCTCGTCTCCTGTCAACCTGGCAAGTCTGTTCGTCTTAAAACAACAGTCCAACAAGCACCCGATTGCCAATATTTTGACCAATATTTTGTCCAAAATAAAATAAAAATTTCCAATCAATTTGAAATGTAGATTTCAGCCTGTAGATCTGCTATTTATTTTAAACAAATGAAAAAAACACCTATAATGTCCAGTCCCCAAAACTGGTATAGGCCTATCCCCCGTTTGAAAGTGGTTACAATCAGGACACATCGGCAGCATAATTGCGGCCATAATGTGCCAAACCGATATGTGGGTCTGGCTTCAATACAGACAGCGTCTTCCAGAGACACTTTTACAAGGGCCTTTAAAATAAACACCTGCTCCAGACAGTGGAACAGCAACATCCTGAGGTCTCAACCACCACTTTGATTAGAACAGTGAGGTTAGGATACGACAGCTGCTTCTTTTATGCTACCACCGTCGCTACAATTTTCTCACACTGTGACTGACACAGAAACACAACTGCTGTCGGACAGAAAGCTCCATATATATATATATCCGGTAATAAGTGTGTCACACAAAAGGAGTGAAAATAGCCCATGTGAAAATGACCTGCTATAATTTCTTCACTAAAACCTTTTTTTTTAAATAATAATGAAGAAGGAACCGTTTCGGAACATACAGGGTTTCCAGCCGACGTCGGCGACAGACACGCACAGTGGGGTGGGAATCAATTCTGCACACCGCAGCTGAGAATGTCTATCTACCCAATCCCGTGGTCTTACCTGTGGTATTTCCACCACAACACCCACTCTATGAAAACATCTGTGGGAAGCCCACTGTTAACTTTAGACACAAAGTGGTAGCGGACCAATGTTAGCTTACACATGCTATTTGATCTATTCACAAATGGCTGTCTGAGCATGACGTTCAGTCATTTATTTGTCTAGAATTATTATTTCACATTGCTGCGTGTGTGCGCGTGCATGTGCGTGTGGATGGGGGTCACACACACTGACCCACAGGTCAACACTTGACACCCACGACTCACACACATTTTGCAGAACACTTTCCTGACTCATATCTTTGACCCCAGAGAGGGTGGGTGGTAGGCAGAAGAAACAAGAGAGAGGAAGAAAGGCAGGCAGGGGTGTGTGATGCCTCATTTATGTTCAGAGTGGCCTTGTGGTTAGAGTGTCCGCCTTGAAACTGGGAGGTCGGGTGGGGGTTCGACCGGGTCATATCAAAGATTGTAAAAATGGGACGCGATGCCTCCCTGCTTGGCACTCAGCATCAATGGGTTGGATCGGGGGTCAACTAATGATTCCCGAGCACGGCGCAACGCTGAGGCTCACCGCTGAGGCTCACCGCTCCAAGAGATGGGTCAAATGCGGAGAACAAATCACTGCGGTGACGTGTGTGACTAGACTAGACTTTGACTCCATAGCGGATTGAAAATAAATCAGGAGATCTATAATCTCGCAATGTGTGATTTATAGCAAGCCGTCATATATCGTGGTTAGAATAGAACAGCAATACAGAAATGGCCACTGAACACAGGAAGAATGCTTTTTCTATTTACGTCCAGAAACTGTACATAGCATGAGCGAATGATGACAAACTTGAGGCGAGAGAGAGACTCGACAGGGTACAAGGTGGGAGGGCTGGCAGAGAGATAATCCTCCTATGAATGACACAAATCTCTGCGTGTGAGTGTACGTCAGTATACGCGCATGCGTCCTTTAGTCCTTTTGTGCGTTCTTGAAAACCGCCCAGCTGATCAAACCCGGTGCGTGTGTGTGTGTGTGTGTGTGTGTGTGTGTGTGTATCGCGGAGGGAGTGCAGTCCCTGGCGTGCCGTGAAGTCAGCCAGATCGGTGGTTGTCCAGAATCACCAATCTGACTGATATGGCAGACATGCCCATATAGACAGTAGGTTGTATATAATAATTTACAATTTAGGCATTTAGCAGACGCTCTTAACCCATTCTGACCTGAGATCAGATTCTAAAAATGTCTATTACATCCTGACAGTTTCATTATTAATCCATTCTGACCTGAGATCAGATTCTAAAAGTGTCTTAGATTTTTCAAAAATAGCAGACCTACAAGCTCGTATCGCGCCACTCGGTGGCGCGATATGAGCTTGTAGATCTGCTATTTTTAAATAGCTAAAGCACGACATGATGCCAACACCAAAATGGGTTCCCGTTCAGAATGGGTTTAATCCAGAGCGACTTACATAAAGCAAGAACAAAAAGCATGGGAATACATCACATAAAAGCATTTATCATGAAACATGCGTAAGCTAAGAAAGTAACAGTGGAATATCTATATAATGAAACAATACATAGAAACTATACATATATACTACTATGCTATACATATGTACTATGGCGTGCTATGACTATACAATGCAATTACAGTGCTGTCTACATAACATGCTATAAGTCTGTATCAAATGGTATCTACGTCTACAGAAATGCTATCTAAGGGGGTAGGGTAAGTGCTATGGGCCATGATGGAGTCTGAAAAGGTGGGTTTTCAGACTACGGCGGAAGATTGGGAGTGATGCTGCAGTTCTGACTGCAATGGGAAGTGCATTCCACAGTTTTGGAGCCAGAAGGGAGAAGAGTTTATATGGGCATACTAGGGACAAGGACAGATACTGTAGCTACAAAGATCTCCATATGGGCATAAAAGGGACAAGGAAGATAGATATAGAGAACGCCACTATATCTCTACATTAATATAACAGTACTTTGTGCCCATTTCCCAATATGGAAGCGAAGTTTCTACACAATATCCAAAAATATATATTTTAACCACTTTCAACCTGGCATCTATATAGGGAATACTACACTATGGGCGAAAATGTAATTTAAAATGTGTTCTTTGGCATTACTAAGAGTGATAACACATACAGTATAGAGGCTTTTTAGCATGGATATACTAAACACATGTAGGCTTGAGATTTTGACGTGTCCTTTGGTGTGCTTTGGGCACAAACATTTTAAACCCCACTGCTCTATGTTAACAGGCATGAGTGACATTCCAATAGCAAGTGTACAGAGCTGTGGAGAGCAGTGCGAGACCAAAACAAATCTGGCATTGTAGAAGACCACCCATGTATTCACCATCAGCATTGACCTTTTTATAGGCCAGCTCTGTTATCGGTACATGTGCCAGCCGGGCAGAAATACCACACTGAGAATGCGGCATTGGGTTAGAATGCTTTTAACAGTGCCGCGTTAACAGACAACAGTGTGTGAGTATTACGCTTGAAGTAGCAAATGGAGCTGTCTGTAACTCTTCTGCTGACAGAACTACAGTGTTCTTTGGCTTTGATGGAAGGGAATATAAGCCAACGTTTTGCTCTGTCTCTGGCATCGCTAACAAGGGACTCCTGGTGAGCAGACTGGTTTTGCAACAGCAAGCCAAATGCAGGGTATATACACCAGACCAGATTCTGGCTTGACATACATTGCCCCCCTCATACTAAAAGTAGTATCCCAAGACGTGTCTGGCCGGGGTAAGGCTAATACCAGGGCTGTAAAGGTCCAGGCTCTCCCAGTGGCATCGCTAAACAAACACAACTCGGAGGTCTGGCTTCACTTTAGCTGACGGATGTCATTATGCACGTCGATTAAAAACAAACACGGGTAGAGAGACGTCCAGGTTCTCAGTGTGGGCCTATACGGGTGGAAAATCCCCATCAGGCAGAAAGAGACAGCGACGCAGAGAGAGAGAGAGAGAGAGAGAGAGAATAAAGAGATAGTAATTCAAGCAAGAAAGTATGTAGTTGCTACCTCTGGGTACTGGATTGGGAGGATTTCGTGTTCTTGCGTATGTTTTATATTTTATCCGCCAAGGAGCCAACTTTCCATGTTTGACTGAACGGACAAAGGAGTTAGATCTCAAATCTGGAGGCTGTATTACTGTTATTAGTGGTGAGAAGCCAGACGACTCTACAGATCTAGATGGTAATCCCCCTCAGTCTAAACAGCATACCTCATGCAGTGCTGTGTCATGCAGGCCTGTCATTCACCACTACAATGCAATACTGTCACCATCAAGGCATTTTAGTTGATGATTAATTGTGATGAAACGATTTATTTGTGTTTCAACGTTTGATTGATATTTAACACGGAACAAAATGTCATTTTAAGCTGTGTAAAGTAGCTTTGTAAAACTTAAATATACAAATAAATGACTGACAATGCCCAGTATCATGCATTAATAGTATACTTTTATACTTTCAAATATTAACCAAAATAGTGATCTTGTAGATTGGCATTTTCGCAGGTAGGTATTTGTGTCAGGTAAACATACAGTACTGTAACATACAGTACTGTACCATACAGTACAATTAGTTAAATCAAAGACATAAAGCACTGGCGAGCTAAAGTGAGCGATTTGGTGTGCGAATTCCGCTTGAGCCGACTCAGCACCGTCCGCCTCATCGCGAGGATCACAACGTCGGCTATATGGGCCGTGGAATAAACCTTGTTTTGACCAGAAATGCCATCTGGGACAAGGAAACAGATAAAGTGGGCGCAGTTCAAGATCGCTCAAGTTCAAGATTCGCTCATGATGCTAACATCAGCTAGCAACCCAATGCTAATGTAAGTAGTATCGATCATAATCGCTATAAAAGACCATTTGGCGAAGATTGTCGCCATTGGCGCTGGATCAGATTCATTCAAATGACGCAGATCTACGCCAAAGGCGGGCTCCGAGTTAAGAATAAGAGTCAAGATTTGGCACCCTAGGAAATGCAGTTGCGTTAAAGAATGTAAACGTGGACCACTGGTAACACGACTAGAGACCAACTTCACTTTTACGCTCAGCGTCTGTGACACACAAAGTGTTTTGGAGAGAAGCAAGATCCAACGTTACCTGAGACAACATAGCAACTGGTATAAATGACTAAACCCATTGCCCTGCAAGCGAACCCATTGCATTGTACTGCATTGCCTGTACCCCCCGCCCCCAAAGCCTGGCAGGACCCAATCGGGGTGCTGGTGTCAGGTTACAAGACAGGAAACAGATGGCCTGCTGGGAGAGAGACGGCAAAAAAAAAAAGTCAGGCCAAAGAAGGACAGGGAGAGAGAACTGCCGTGCACCCCCCACTACCTTCACCTCCATCCCCAACTCTCTCTACTACTCAGTGTCGCACACTTAAAGATTGTTTCAACATCCAATAGACAGTGAATAGAGAGACAGGAAAGCCAGGAGAGAAGAGAGGGAGGATGACATGCAGCAAAGAGCTTCAGGTCGGATTCGAACCCGGGTTGCAGGAAGGACACGCCTTATTTACAGTATGTGGTAATGTGGTACAGTATGTGTAGCCACGAGCCACCTCGAGCCACCTCGTGGCTTGTTGAGCAGATTTGAGGACACAAATGGATTTCTTGCTTGATATTGATATTGTTTTATGATATACCAGTCTTGCTAAAGATATTTTCTCTCATTAATGTAGGACCAAAGTGGACAGTCATCATAAAAATCCTGAGTGTTCATTGAACCCGTATGGGTGAATTTGGTTCCATTATCTTGTACATCATCGGGGCCCTGTTTGGACGGTCAACTGTATGCTGCCGGGTGAAAACGCTTGGTAATGTAGATCGTGCTATTTTCGAAGGATGTCTTCTCTTATGGGGGTCCCCTGGCACAAAATCTTTTTGGGTGGTGGTCCGCGGCCAAATACATAACAATTTGGGGGCCGTTGACACGGAAATGTGTGAGAAGACTGAGAAGCACTGATTTATTGTCTATGTATCCATTCCCAACCACCAACAATGTTCACACGGCCGGGTTATTGCATCCTCATGCACCCACAGCACACACCCAGCCCGCTCAAAATACCACGCAGCAGATTTAACGCTGATATTCATGGCTCTGGCAGATGAGAGAAATACTCTTCTCCCTAAAAATGGACTCCCTGTGGGTGGGATGCCTCCTGGATTTGAAATAGCCTGGCCTGCAGGGCCCCCACAACCCTGCCTATAGGCCCGTGTACGGCGAAGACCCGCTGGGCGTGTTATTTAGAGGGCTCAACAGAGAAGCTCCATCATTGGGATCCTGCAGCCACAGAGTGCTGAGCCCGACCTCGGCAACACCATGGCAGGAGGCTCCCTACCGCCGCCATCTTTGCCCCCCGAAAAACCATATGGGATGAGAGGAAGAGAGAGACAAGAGGAAGGAGAGACAGCAGGAAGGAGAACGCACCATGAAATCTTCACTGCGTGCATGTGAAGCCTGACTAAAGGGCAGGAAAGGCGGAAAGTAACTAAGTACATATAGAGTTGCTGTCGAGCAGAAACACCTTCACTGTGTTTTTTTGTAAATGAAGGCCCTACTTGGTCATACTGTACTAGCGTCACATAAAAGCATCAAAAGTAGCTGATACGCAAGCCTGACGGACTGTAGATTTGCTACTTTTGCAATTTTTTTATTTGAAGCATTGTACTTAGAATTCACTGCCACATATTAATTCATTTATTCGTCAAGCAGTGACTTTTTCCAGTTATAGATGTAGTTGTGGTGTGGACTCTTGTCATCCACTTGAGTGAGAATGATTATTAAAACGATATCTTTATAGTTATAGTGGCTGATGTGAACAGCCCTTTATCCTTTATCGCAAGACAGCATCGCAGATATACTATAGCAGATCTACAAGCTCACAATATAATAAGCTCACAACATGACCCTTAAAAGCTGCTGCATACATGTTTGTTGTCATTTGGAGAGCAACACATTTCATTGCTACCAGACTGGTAGTTGTTGAGTCTACGCACATTTATGTGCCGGCAGGTGTCCTGAGAAGCCGGGTCTAACATCTGCAGCTAGCTATTTAATGCTTCAATCAAAAAACCCAGGGTTGTAAAATCAGCGTCGCCACCATTAAGTGTGTTTTTGCTAATTTCTCCAACCTGAAATACGGCGACAATAAAACTACTAAGGCATCGCAAAGGGAAACACATGTTTACGGTATACTGCTGAACGCCGGCTATTGTGGAAGAGCTTGAAACATGTGTTTAGAGAGACATTCTCACTGCAAAATCAACATTACTGACTCAGACGGAGCCTTGTGCCTTAATTAGATTCGTACCCTGTAATACTACAGTCTAGGATTTCAGCCTTTTATTGGAAGTCTTGGTGGAGTGTTTGGGCTTTTTGGAAGTCCCCACACTCCTCTAATAAGGAATCAAACAAGCCAATGCATAAACACAAAGAAAACCCCTTTGTTCATCTCAACCCCCATACTGCTTCAAAAACAATGCTCACTGTCTGTTGACGTGTCATTCTCTTTTGGACTCTCGGCCTATAGCTGTCATCTTTACAATCTCATTTCTATGTCTCATTTCTATGTCTGTTAAGCTCTCTGATTCAACAATCCCACTTTCTTTTTCTGAATTCCTCTCTGTCTCTGTCTCTGCCTCTGTCTGTTCTGAATCCCTCTCTGTCCCTCCTCTGTCTCTCCTCATGCAGCACATTTCTGGGCTCGCATCGATCTGCACGTCTCAGAACAAATTGAGTTTAATGAGGGTGAGGCGGGGTGAGAGTATGAAGGCCTGCCAAAATAAGACACTGCATGCTGCCCCGTGCCAGCAGCATTACCGCTATGTTCTGACACGTAAACCTAATCTCTAAGGGCTCTATTTTCGTATTTGTTCAACTAGCATTGACACGTTGCAAGCTTGATTGACTATTTTAACTATTAAACAAAACAAAAAAATCTAAATAGTAAAACAAAAATAAGTTTAGGGATAAGGGGTTTAGCATGGACGAAAATAGAGCCCCGTGGGCTCCATTTTTGTCACCGCCGTTACCCGCGACGCGGCCCGCAAGTCAGCCGCTGCCCGAAGATTACGAGTATAGGAGCTTGCTCTGTCCCTTAATGGTATTTTGGTCCAGCGTCACCCGCTATCTATTATGCCGACACCGGTATTTGCGCCTAGAGGTGTGGTCATAGGCGTGTTGGCACGCTTTCCCCTAAATTGCTATTTTGGTCTCACACATTTGGGAAGGCGCATAGTGGAGTTTAAAAGCAACCGTAAAGCCGTAATGCCAAATTAGTTTGGTATAGCGGCGCGCACTGCACGCCTGCAACGGAGATGTCCGTGGAGTCAGGCTGCGTCATCGCTCCATATTCTCCTACGCATCTCTTTGTCATTTTTCTATAATCAGCAGAAGTGAGTGCCTGCCACTTCCTTGTGTCCATTGTGTTTATATAATTGTATAGTCAAACTGTCAAATAAGTTATTTGTGCCAGGCATTGTGCGGTGTGCGCGATTCATTCATCATCACCCCATAGCGCAGCAAATGGTTTTTTTTTTCCTTTTCGCTTGATACCGCTCCGCAGAGATGGCCTACACGCACGATCTATACCAAATAAAAGCCTGAATTTCGTAGTTTACATAGTACTTTGAAATTTAAAAAATGAGCCACATCTGAGCGAGTTGTGACTCAATGAAAAGATGTGTTCTTGGCTCAGCAACACATCACTCTTCCATGGGCTATCCACACTTTTCCTGGGCTGTGTGTGCTCCAGTTCCTGTTGATTTCATTGGACATCATTGGTCATCTGACCAGTTTCATTGGCTTTCATTGGATCAAATCGACAGGAACTGGAGCACACACAGCCCAGGAAAAGTGTGGATAGACCGTAAGGCTATGAAGCAATATAGCACTGGGCATAACGGGCAATGGATAAGGGATCTCTTAAAGGCAATGGCATGTGGCACGGTGATTGGTTTAATTATTGTAACCAAACCACACCTATGCAAGTATGCAACGGGTAACGGAGGTGTTTTAGGGATTTAGACAGGTAACTAAAATACCAACTTTAGTGGGGGAACACCCCTTCCCCACTGCTAAATCCACAAATAGTGTATTTAGAATGCTCGGACGAAAATGGAGCCCATATCTCTAAGTGCCTAATCCTAACCGTATACCCCAACCTGAATCTTTTTATTGTATGCCCAACTCTAACAATCTTTATTAACCATAAATAAATGATTTATCTTGCGAGGAAATTGTCATTACGTCTATTTAAATTTTCTACTGTACTCTTACTTGCGGGGACATTTGGCCCTCGCACGTATATAATAAGAAGTACATGCACACACACACACTCACTTACTCACGCAGGGACGCACAAACACAAACAGGCGCACACAGGTGCGACCATGAAGATATATTGACCAAGCCTGATGTAAATAGCGACAAATAATGAGAAGGGAGCTTTTGTTGTGGAGCAGCAGACGGGTGGGGCTCACCGCGTCGCACCCACAGTTCAGACAATTGCCAGTCATTGGAAAAGTGTACAAAATTGACGTTTGAAATGGTCTAAACATTTCCTGGGCATATGTTGGTATCTGTTGTTCTCTTTGTGGCAGACCCCACCCAGCTGGCTCTGATGAGCCGGTTGAAACAAGCATGCATGCAGTACACACTTATCATCCTGCGTTGGGCAGAAACCGTAATTCTCCTGAATTAAACGTTTTACGTTAGTTTTTTGTTGTTTTGTAAATGAATGCAGCTACTTCGTCATACGAGTGATACTCATATACTCATATACTTTCTGTTATGTTTAGTTGAAATGTTTTCTTTAAATAATAATAACCAGTTTTGGATATGTACACAGCAACGTTGGTAGTACACACGGCCAGGAAGCAGCAAAGTCCTGTTTCTGCTGACTGTGCACTTTGTTTTCCTCTAATTAACTCAACATATACTGTACTGAGAGGTCTGCCAACCTGCACTCACACACGCAAGCACGGACGTCACACACACACACACATACACACATACACACAAGCACAGGTAAAAAGAGGAAAAACTAAACCCACACAGAGACATGCAGAACACACAAGCACTGGGGACCGCACGCACACACGCACGCACACACAAACTATGGTGCAGAGTTCCACACACTGCAGCAGTGGAGAGAAAGAGAAAGTGCATTTTCCTGGATGAGCACACGGTGTTCTAAAGGGCAAATTAAAAAATAAGCCAGAAAGCTGCACAGTGAATACAGCCATTCAGGTGTTTCTCTGGCAGACTGGCCATAATGTCCAGGTCCTGATGGGAGGAAAGGCCCACACACGCCACCCATTGTGTACAGCTAATTTGTTCTACGTAGCGATCTATCTACGTGCGTGCGTGTGTGCGTGCGCGTGTGTGCATGCGTGCGTGTGTGTTTGTGTGCGTGCGTGCGTGCATGATTCCCCTCAGTGACCGTGACGAGCCTTCAACCACTTTCACCCTGGCCTTCTGATTTTTGACCTGTTGAAGACTGATTGGTTGATTGAATACTTTATTAGTCAGAAATGTAACCGGTACAGAGTACAGTCAAAAACCTTGTCTAAAAGGATATCGGTGAAAAAAAGGTCTCGATCATTTCCTCTCCCTTTGGCCTTCTGAAAGGTGGATTTTCAGGCCTGTTTTAAAAGGATGCCAGTGATTTGCATTTTTTTGAGGGAAGGCGTCAGGGCATTCCACACTTGAGTGGCAGTCATAAGAGTTATGAAGGATTGCTCCGCCCCCCCCCCCCCCCCCCCCCTGCTATTAATTTCGATGGAAGTTGCTCAGTGGCGTTTTGAAGCACTTTTTCGCGTTAAAATGTTGAAGTGCAAATGTTCGAGTGCTCAATTTTTAAACCCCAGTTGCGTGGGGTTGTTTCCTCATGCTAAATGCATGAGGAGGCCCGCAGTTCCACCTTCGACCACTACATATCGGAGGCTTCAACGTTGGCCAGTCTTTCTGGGGGCTCGGTGGCAGTGCTCTCTGGACACATCACCTCTCTCTCCTGAACAGACACAAGATCCCCTCAATCCTCCCCTTCATCTGATGCATGCATGCACGCACGCACGCATCCATCCATCTATTCATGCACGCATGCATCCATCCATCCATCTATCCATACATGCATCCAGCCATGCAGCACTGTCCATGTGCAATAACAAAACATACACATGAGAGGGGGAACAAAAACAGCTCTCTGAGGGATACAGTACGACACTCTACTAAAACTGTCAATTTCAAAGCGGAGGAAAGGGCGAACAGTAAAGTAACAGAACTGTCCAGATCCACGTTCCACCATCGCTCTACAATAAATTCACTTTATGAACAACAGAGGAACTGAGGCTGCACGCGTGTGTGTGTGTGTGTGTGTGTGTGTGTGTGTGTGTGTGTGTGTGTGTGTGTGTGGTGGGTGGGTGGGTGTGTGTGTGTGTGTGTGTGTGTGTGTGTGGGTGGGAGGAGAGGGGTGGCGGGTACAAGAGTTCACCCAGGGTGCATCTGTAACTAACTGTATACCACGACGTGGAACAGAGGATGGGTGTCGTGTGATGGAGGGGGGACGCCTGGAACAAGGTATGTATGGGGTCGAGTGACGACTGACGGTCCAACACATGAACACATGGGAGAGATGCACCACAAACACTACAGCAGTGCTTCTCAACCCACTCTGTGCCACCATGGGTATTCCATGTGGGCCCCAACATAAATGGCAAAGCACTGAGATTTTAATGATAATATAACTGTAATATATAATTATTACAAAAAAATAACAATTCATGTAAACTAGAAATGCGCTCTGTCGAGATGCCAACTCGCGCATTGCACACAAGTAGGCCATGTACTGTAATGGCCTACGTATACTTGTGCGCAAGCAGAGCGCGCCATGATGCACTTTGAAATACAGTGTCTACTGCCCAGTAGGCGATACGGTTTAAACCCTTTGAATAACCAACCAATGTCTACTGCAGCTGCTGTTCTAAATGTTTTACACCCTTTTCATACAACTTCTAAACGTACATTAGCTATCGTCACCAGGAATGGTGGGCCCCTATTGGCCGGTGGAGGACACCAACATGATACGTACATACCCAGCCGATACGTACCCCTTGACCTTATGCCAAATTTGAAACATACTTTAGTTATGTCATCAAGAACAGTGGCCCCTCAACATTCCACCTGGCCCGGTGGAATGTGCCGACATTCATACCCAGCCGATCACTGTTCTTGGTCCCTGAGTTCTGCTTGTGCAAGTAACAACATACATGCCCCCCCCTCCCCCCTTAATACCTTGAAAATGAGTTTCCATTGTGCTATACTGATAAGTAGGCCTGTAGGAACTGAAACTATACTATGTTGGCTCCACTGAGCCAAGCCAGAACCCTTGATTGGTCATTAAAATAAACATATAGGACATACAGTATAGGGTATGGGGGGGGCGAGGGGTATGGCCGTGTAGGATGGGGATGGGGGTATGAGGGGGCCAGGGGTATGGCCGTGCTGCTGCTGTTGGGGGAACCCCAAACCCTCTGCTTATGTCAAGGAAGCTGCTTGTTGGGCCTAAAGAATGCCCTGAAGTTCCACCAAAGCCACACATCTGCTTTGGCTATCAAGAGACACCCCCGACACGCACGCACGCCACGCATGCTCGAACGCACACAGTGACTCTCTTCTAGAGAGAGAGGAGGAGAACGAGAGGAGAAGAACAAGAATAGAGGAAAAAGACAGAGTGAGAAAGAGGGGCGCAAGACAGCGATATAAGACCGAGCGAGAGAGAGAGGGAGGGAAGGAAGAGAGAGATAGAAAGAAAGTGCAAGAGCGGAAAGAGAGAGAGAGGGGGCGGGGCGGGACGGGTGCCTCAGGACAGCAGAGGCCATGAGGAATGCCTTGCTACGCTTTCAAACGCAGGAGAGAAGAGAACGGACAGAGATTAAAGTCAAGGATAGAGAGAGTGTGGAGGAGAGCGTGAGGAGGGAGAATAAGGACAACAGCGGTGGTACA
>NC_139717.1:37439070-37446570 GCF_964188405.1 Protomyctophum parallelum | reverse complement strand
GAACCACTGATCTATTAGGCATATTAGATAATGGGAGACTCCATTGGAATGGGAGCCTGAATCAGTGTCAATCCCTTTGGACACGGTCCAGAGGGGGCACGCGGATGTTTCCCAGAGCTCCTTCCGTGCCAGGATTCCCATTCGGGATGCGTAGGTGGTGAGGCAGGGAACGTCCTGTGGGAACCCGCTGGACTGTAACTGGATAAGGACCCCCGACACCTCAAAGGTTAGCCTGCCCCCCCCCCCCCCCCCCCACCTGTTCCCCTTCACTTCAGCCACGGTGAAACCAACCAGTGTAACAGACGGTGCACATCTACGGTTCCCGATGGGTTTCTCGACTAACAGCCATCTGGTCTGGTCTTGTTTCAAAAAGCGCTTCATGTTATCAACCCACAACCTATTGGCCTTAACCATTAACCCTCACTAGTGATTATAGGTGAAACCTTTCAAGCAAAAATTCACGAAAGTATAAAGGGCTGAAGTCGTTTTAAAAACGGGCGAAAGTGTGTGTGCGCGTGCGTACGTACGTGACGTGTGCGCCGTCAACGCAGACATTCTGCAGTGTGTAACCCGGTCTCTCTTCCCCCCCGCTCCGTGTCCCTTTCCCAGAGGGCTTGTTCTGAGTTGACGTGCCACACTGAAATCCTTCCCCTGCTGACACGGACGCCCGCTGACAGACAGGGCCCCCATTAGCTGCAGCTTTGATTCCCCTTGTCTGGGTGATTAGCAGAGCAGGGGGGCCCAGTCCAGGGTGCTGCAAGGTGCACGGAGACCCCGTTACTGAGCAGGGGGGCCCAGCCCAGGATGGAGACCCCGTTACACACAGTGAGAGAGACTTCAATAGACCGGAGGATAGAGATACATTCACACACAAGACATGGATGGAACGCACTCTGTGAGCGCATGTGCATGTGTGCGCGTGCGTGCGTGCGTGCGTGCATGCATGCACGCTCGCAGAGGGCTCTATGCAATTTAAAAGGGAATTCCTCAGAGCCTGACCTCCTCTGGCTCTCATTAGCGGATTTAACACAGACAGACAAGCATGGGACAATCCACACACACACACACACACACACACACACACACACACACACACACACACAGAGAGAGAAGGAAGCATGAAAACCCCAGTTACCTCTTTAACCTTTACCCCCACCCCCCTCCCACACGCACGCACAAACACACACACACACACACACACACACACACACACGCACACACGCACGCACGCACGCACACACACTACCTACTCCAAAGGATCTGCACGCCCGCCCGCCCGCCCGCCCTCCGGACTGAAAGGCTCCTGGCGAAGGGCGATCGCGGTGGGAACACGAGCTAAAGGTCAAGACGCGGGGAGGCCTTTGCTACTAAGGGAGTGGACTCCAAATGGACAGTGGATGCATCCTCTGGGGATTTACAGCTGAGACTTTCTTTTCCCCATAGCATGCCTTTAGCTATAGGGTGTCCTCATTTCCACTGACCGCCCGCTGATATGAAGAGAACTGGAGAGGGTAAAACGCTGGGTTTGTTGTCATCATAGTGTAGTATCTAGTGTACTGTTAAGCTGTGCTCCGATTACTGTAGCTGAGGATGGGTGGACCAACACTTTAACCCATTCAGTCGCTTTTTAACTCAAATCTTTGCTTCTGAGGGGGGGGTCCCTCCCTGGAACTACATATTTTCAGATGTTTACAGATAATTCCGGGGGTCCTTGACATGTTGAGAACCACTGACATAGAAACATAGGTTTTTCAGAAAACCTTGGGGATTTAGAAGACTTTTTTTTTTTTTGGCCTCAGTCGTAAATGGGTTAATTAAGCTCAATGCTCATTGCTGCACATGGCCTGTGTAGACACACACACACACACACACACACACACACAGTAAAATCTGTGCGCTGCGTGCTTGTGAGTGTGATTTTTATATTTATTGCCAACTTATGCTCTTTTTGCTTCTTTGCTCTCATTCTGAGCTGCTGTAACGGCCTGGATGTCCCCCGTGGGGATTGATAAAGTGTTATGTATCTGTCTACACTATCACACCGTCGCTGTCTTCTGCCTGCGTTGTTTGGATTGGCGTGGGATGGAAAGAAGACATCATTCAAAAAGCTCAGGCGATTTGGCACTGTACTGTACTGTACTGTACTGTACTGTACTGTACTGTACTGTACTGTACTGTACTGTACTGTACTGTACTGTACTGTAGTGTACACGCTTATACACACATGTGCACAAACGAACGCACGCAGGCAGGCAGGCCACGCACGCACACACAGACGCAGTAAAATCATGTGAATAGTTTCATTATTGTAAGCCTACCTCTAAAAACATAATTATGTAAATAAAATAAATAAATAAACCATTCATCTTAAAACCTGACTTGAAAAGTGTCCTGACAAATTTATAAATATAAATATATATATATATATATATATATTATACAGTATATATATATATATATCTCAATTCTAAGAAACTTGTGCTAACTTGGGACCTCACAAGTATAGTAATACAAGTAAAGTACACGTCGCACACACACCTTCCCCAGAAAGGCCTTCCTAGTAATCCGCGCGCACACACACACACACACACACACACACACACACACACACACACACACACACACACACACACACAGACACACACACACACACACACACACACACACACACACACACACACACACACACACACACACACACACACACACACACACACACACACACACACACACACACACACACACACACACACACACCTTTCCTGGAAAAGGTAGACAATGGGCAGACAACCCTATCTGCAGTCGTCGTCGTCGTCTCCCCCCCCCCCCTCCCATATTCTCTGAGTCATCAGGGCGAGTATCATTTGATAATGGAGACCAGGGTTATTGTTATGGGATTATAGCTGTTTATATAAATAGAAGATGTGTCAGGCTTTCACAATTCGCTGTGGGTATGGCGAAAGGACACGCGCGCACGCCACCAGTGGAGGCGTTTACGAGACTCCTGAAGTCAAGAACATCACAGACACACATACACACATAAAACACACACACACACACACACGAACACACACACACACACACACACACACACGCGCGTGCACGCACACGCACACTATACTCTTTGGTCATTTTACACCAGCAATATGTTTGTGTTTTAGCCTCTAAAAAAAGAGCACATGCTTGCACACACACACTACTGTACTGTACGTGCATACGTACGTCCCTCTTAATGTGTCTGGGTGTAAGTTGATATGAGCTTCATTCACTGGGTCACCGTCAGGGGAAACCTGTGTGAAAACAACCCCTGTGGATCCAGGACGGTGTGTCATCGCTGATGAATGGCCCGTATCAATCTCTCGCGTGTATCCAAACATCTACGGATTCTACGCTATGTTACATTCCGTAGCGTAGCGTAGCGTACATGCTCAGAGTTGAATTCTTTTGATTTTTTTTTTTTTTTAATGTTTTTTTGTGGCTTTCGCCTTTATTTTATTTTCTTGGAGAGGGATAGATAGAAAGTGGGCTGACAGGAAATGGGGAGAGAGATGGGGGGGGGGGGGGGGGGGGTGACATGCAGTAAAGGTCGTCGTGATCGGAGTCTGAACCCATAATGAAAAATGTCAACAGAAGCTTCAGAAAGCACACATATTTACCCGGTGAAAATGTCCCTCGTTGCCTTCGAGATGTCCTTAGCCCACATATAAAATGGTAAATGGTAAATGGTGCATTTATATAGCGCCTTTATCCAAGGCGCTTTACAGAGATTGTGCATTACATTCACCCATTCACACACATATTCATACACCGATGGCAGCGGAAACCATGCAAGGCACCAACTAGCACATCGGGAGCAATTAGGGGTTTAGTGTCTTGCTCAAGGACACTTCAACAGTAACTCTGGGGGAGCCCGGGTTCGAACTGGCAACCTTACGGTTACCATCCAGGCACTCTACCCCTGAGCCACCGCCGCCCCGCTATAACCGCTATAACCTAATAGCGTCCCTATTCTGGGCATGTCATAATACTGGGGCGCACAGCGAAGAGATTTGGTGTGGGAAAAGGAAATGCACCAGGCATAGCGACCCCTGAGTGACCGCGGTAAAACAATATATACAGTATAGGGCAATACAGTGAGTATAGTCACACTTAAACTAGACACTCTAAATCTGTAGATCTGCTCATTCCGAGTGCGCGACACCGTGCTTTAACAGAGGATATCCTGCGCTTCACACAGGTGATTGCAAATGATCCCACATTGCCTAATGCCCCTCAAGTGCAGAGGCCCCTGGCTAGACCAGCCTATCATTAAGATAACCACAGGAAGAGACCTACTCTTTGGCTACAGTGTAAACACACCTAACTGCTTTGTCTATGTCTACACTGCAATCCATGCTTCAAAAACACAGTGGGGTTTCGGCTCGGGTGGATGTGCGTGTGGGTGTGTGTGTGTGTGTGTGGGGGTGGTGTTCGAATACAGTAATGGCCAATTTATACTTTACAACTGTCATAACTGAAAGATAACATGATAGCATGATGGAAAATATGACTTTTTTTCTGCCGGCAACATGGTTGTACGACTTATATAACATGAATTATATAAATTAGGCTTTACAATGAAGTGAAGCTTAATTGAGTCCAACAGCTGTTCCAGGCTTCCTGCAGAGACATGGATCTAGAGTTGTATCTGCAAACTATCAAGGGATTCTACTACTAACATTGTTCTACTACAGTATAGGCTATGTACACCATTTGTTCTCAAGCTTGTTCAAGTCAAGGACCCCCAAATCAATATGTATTTGGCCACGGACGCCCACCTGAAAAGATTCAGCGCCAGGGACCCCCACAAGAGAATAATTATGTTTAAAATAAATCACACTCAATGTGTACGTTGGGACAAACGCTCAAAGCTGGCCATTCATTGTCAATGGAATGATTTAATGTTTGTGTCGGGACAAATGCTCAAAACTGTCAATGGCATTCAATCTTTGTCTTAGGACAATTTTTGTGTTTACACAAACCCTCAAAGCTGGACATAGGAGGGGCTAGAGCCCCTCAGAAATATTAATAAAATGATTGGAGCTCGAAGTTCAACATCAGGCTCTTTCCAAAGTGAAAGCACGCTGGCCGTCATGACAAAAATAAAGCAAAACCAAAGAGTCAGATCTGCATGCAAAGCGCAGAGGGCTATTTGGACGTCAGGAGGTGTGCGTGATGACGGTAATGGGGCAGATGAGAGAGGAGTGCCGAACTTGGCCCCGTCCTCTTCTGCACACCTCCCCCCCCCCGCCCCAATCCTTCGCTTTGAGGATCCTCGGTCGCCGCCAAGACCTGTCTAACCCCACCCCGAGTCCAAGTACGAGTAGAGATCAAAGAAATCTTCTGTGTGTGTGTGTGTGTGTGTCATTTAATTCCTGCTGCTACTATCAGCCTTCTACTGCTACTGACACAAGCTTGTTTTTCCACCAGTCCATGTGCTAATAAAATTCCAACCAAGTACCAAGAAGTATTTCCTACTAAAATCTTTTTTTAGAATGTAATATAATTACAACAGAGCTGGTGGCTGGCATCAGACGTCTGTACAAGAATAGATGTAGAACAGAGTGATTTCATTTGCAGGGGCAGATTAAAAACAAACTACTAGTGTACGACTCGCAAATCCCTACTGCTGTTCCACTGTAATCTCTCTCTCTGTCGACAGACACCCCACCTGGGCAGGTGTCTGGGAGGAGTGTGTGGTGACGGTCACAGCTGTTGAGCTGAACACCACAGCCACACCTCTGTTCCTTCACTGGGGGTAGGCCGGGAGATTACTATGACCTACTCTTGTTGGCCCATAAAAATATGGGTTAATAAATCAACCACTACACCGCAATGAAGGATAAACTGAAGCGTTCACTCACTATAGGCCACCACACAACTGCGACGATTGCGACCAATCTTAACCGAATATACAGTTCTCCCTAACATGTTGGTCCTTTGAATAGAAAGTGACCGCTGAAGCTAGACCTATATAATGTCCTCAAGACGGTGCCATGCCTCCTGTAGGGGGGACGATACTGTACTTATTACAACCTAATTCATCACCATGATAGGAGGCACAGTTTGATAGATCCCTCTATAGACAAACTTAGCCTAGAAATTCGTCAGGAATTTCGCCAAGAGATTCAACGTATGATATAAATCGTTGCAGATCAGGCCGATGGTGTCAACCATCACATCGAGGGGACGATAAGCTGCATTGTGATTGTTTTGTTGTCTTTGTAACGACTGCACAAAAGATCTTTCCAAAAGCAAATATAAAGTACTTTGAAGAGATCCAATAGAGTTCACAGGCTGGCTAATACATTTCACACAGGTTATCGCCGATAAAAAACTAATCGAAGTTGGCTTACCTGCCACGGTATTACGATAGGTAAAGCACGAGATATCGCAATAATTGACTGTCGAGAAACATAACCTCTCCGTCCAAAGGGTACAAGATCGCTTACGTAGGACGTCACGTCAATCGTATGGCACCTGTCAATCAGAGGAGTAAGTAATCAATCGTATGACACCTGTCAATCAGAGGAGTAAGTAATCAATCGTATGGCACCTGTCAATCAGAGGAGTAAGTAATCAATCGTATGACACCTGTCAATCAGAGGAGTAAGTAATCAATCGTATGACACCTGTCAATCAGAGGAGTAAGTAATCAATCGTATGACACATGTCAATCAGAGGAGTAAGTAAGGACACATGTCAATCAGAGGAGTAAGTAAGGTCACCTGTCAATCAGAGGAGTAAGTAAGGACACATGTCAATCAGAGGAGTAAGTAAGGACACATGTCAATCAGAGGAGTAAGTAAGGACACATGTCAATCAGAGGAGTAAGTAAGGACACATGTCAATCAGAGGAGTAAGTAAGGACACATGTCAATCAGAGGAGTAAGTAAGGTCACATGTCAATCAGAGGAGTAAGTAAGGACACATGTCAATCAGAGGAGTGAGTAAGGACACATGTCAATCAGAGGAGTAAGTAAGGACACATGTCAATCAGAGGAGTAAGTAAGGACACATGTCAATCAGAGGAGTAAGTAAGGTCACATGTCAATCAGAGGAGTAAGTAAGGACACATGTCAATCAGAGGAGTAAGTAAGGACACATGTCAATCAGAGGAGTGAGTAAGGACACATGTCAATCAGAGGAGTAAGTAAGGTCACATGTCAATCAGAGGAGTAAGTAAGGTCACATGTCAATCAGAGGAGTAAGTAAGGTCACCTGTCAATCAGAGGAGTGAGTAAGGACACATGTCAATCAGAGGAGTAAGTAAGGACACATGTCAATCAGAGGAGTAAGTAAGGTCACATGTCAATCAGAGGAGTAAGTAAGGACACATGTCAATCAGAGGAGTAAGTAAGGACACATGTCAATCAGAGGAGTAAGTAAGGTCACCTGTCAATCAGAGGAGTGAGTAAGGACACCTGTCAATCAGAGGAGTGAGTAAGGACACATGTCAAT
>NC_139717.1:37399070-37434070 GCF_964188405.1 Protomyctophum parallelum | reverse complement strand
TACGGTGCCTTTGCTACGAGCCAACTGTGCTTTGGATGACAGAGACATCTGATCTACATTCCACTCCTACTCCCCTGGCAGTGTGTGTGCGTGTTTGTGCGTGTGCGCGCCTGCACGTATATGTGTGTGTGTGTGTGTGTGTGTGTGTGTGTGCGTGCGTGTGCGTGTGTGTGTGTGTGTGTTTGCATGCATGTGCGCACATGCACATGCATTTGCGCGTGTTTGAGAATTGTCGAAATCTTCTATGAACTGCAGCAACGCTGGCTACAGTAAACACAAAAATACTATACAGTATACTACAGTATATATATATATATATATATTAATGCTGGGCCGTTATCGGCGTTAACGTGCTGCGTTAACGCGAGAATATTATCGCGCGTCAAATAAATTATCGCCATTAATCTATTCTCAAAGTTGGGTCTAAGAGCTGGGTCTGCATTGACTGCATAAAGCAAGCAAACTAGGAATTTCACTTTGATAGTTTTATCTGGCGGACGCCGGAATTACTCTGTGGGAGGGAGAAGTCCTAACCTAACAGGGACAAGGTGAAATAAATTACTCTGAGAGCGGGGCGGTAACAAATCCTAACCTAACCGGACACGGGTGAAATTAATGAACAGTGCGGCGTGCCACATCAAACGTCAGCATGCAGGACTCTGTGAACCCAGGTTTGCTTCAGGGGAAATTTCTTTACAAGAAGCTTCCCAATGGAAACCTCGACAAGAACAAGGTGGTTTGCACCCTGTGCAAAGCAGAAATGGCTTACTGTAGGAGTTCTTCAAGTCTGAAGTATCACCTAACGCACAAGCATCCCTTTGCGTTGGTTGATGATAGCGAAGCTGCCGGCGGGCCAAGCACTAATATGGCTCCGGGGAAAAGTGTTCGTCAAACTACAATGTTTGAGTGCAACCGTGGCAAGCCCGTCAGCCCAACTCTATCAGCCAAGCTAACTAACCTCCTAGCTCAATGGATTGCCATCAACTGCCGGCCTATCAGTGTGGTTGAAGATGATGGGCTCGAGCTTCTTCTCCAGGCGGCCACAGGCGACCCATCTTACAAACTACCTGCGAGACGAACTATCACAAGGAGAATCCATGACCAGTACGCCGCAGAGAAAGCTGCGAAAGATGAAAAGTTGGCCGGGGCGGCATGTGTAGCACTGACTGGGGACCATTGGACATCTGTCAAAAACGACAACTACCTTGGCGTTACTGTACACCTCATCGATGTCAGCTGGGAACTTCACTCGTTCGCCTTAGGTACGTTATGTAATTTAAATTAATTTACCACGGTGAAGTTGGTCTCGGGCTGGATACCCAGCCATCCTGGCTGAATATCCAACCTGAAACCAACCCCACCGCGGCATGTAATATTGCTAATTCAGCCTAACATTTACACAGCTTTAGCTAACGTTATCAGGGATCGATTGATTTATTTTACCACCAGCCAACATTATACGTTTGCTAGCTAGCCCCAACAACGCCAGCCTGCTAATTGTAAGTCTCCTATTAATAGCAAACTTATTCTGATCTACTTTGTCTCTCCTATAACGTCAGGTGTGATTAAAACGGAGGAGCGCCACTTTGCAGAAGCTTGTGCCAGACAGTTTCTCGACGTCGCTAATCAGTGGGGCATAGCTGAAAAAATCACCACCATTGGAACCGACAGCGCTCCCAACATGATAGCAGCAGGGAGAATATTACCATTTGAGCACTTGCCCTGCGTTGCTCATCTTGTACAGAGGGCCGTTGTAATGTCACTTCGGGATGGTGGTTTTGATGGTGTACTGGCCAAGTGTCGAAAAGTGGTCGGACATTTCAAACACAGTCCGGCTAACTCAGACGAGCTGAATGCCCAGCAAGCATCCCTTGAACAAGACCAGGAGTCACTCGTGCAAGACGTTCCAACACGCTGGAATTCAACCCTAGCGATGATCACACGTTTGAGGCGCAACAGAGACGCAGTGCACGCAACGCTGGCTCAGCAGACCCACAAGCTGGCCCTCCCAACACATGCTGAATATGAGAAGTTGGCAAAGCTGGAGAAACTGCTGGAGCCATGCAAGTAAGTGTGTGTTGTGCTGTGCTCTATGTGTGTGTGTGTGTGTGTGTGTACACTGCTGTGTGTGTGTGTGTGTGTGCACACTGCTCTGTGTGTGTGTGTGTGTGTGTGTGGCTGTGTGTGTGCACAGTGCACACTGCTCTGTGTGTGTGTGGCTGTGTGTGTGTGCACAGTGCACACTGCTCTGTGTGTGTGTGGCTGTGTGTGTGTGTGTGTGTGTGTGTGTGTGTGTGTGTGTGTGTGTGTGTGTGTGTGTGTGTGTGTGTGTGTGTGTGTGTGTGTGTGTGTGTGTGTGTGGCTGTGCTGTGCTGTGTTTGGGGCTGTGCTGTCTGTGTATGGCTGTGCTGTTTGTTTGGGGCTGTGCTGTCTGTGTGTGGCCGTGCTGTGTTTGGGGCTGTGATGTCTGTGTGTGTGTGTACTGTCTGTGTGCTATGCTCTGTGTGTGTGTGTGTGTGCGCGTGTGTCCTGCTGTGACATTGTGGCGTCGTTTTTGGTGTCAATTCACCCCTCTTAATGTGTGTGTGTGTGTGTGTGTGTGTGTGTGTAGGTACGTCACTGAGCTCCTTGGTGGGGAAAAGTATGTCTCCTGCTCTGTCGTTTTACCTGCCCTGTGTCATCTCCTGCGAGCAATGAAGATCTCTGATGATGATCCTGCCTACATTGTGCGCTTCAAGACTGCCTTCATCAAAGACCTCAACCAGCGGAGGGAGAAAACAAACCTGGAATGGCTGAAGGTATGTGACACGTACTGACCAGAAGATAACTGTATTGGCTGACCATTATAGACCGTTAAGCCAGAAGATTGATAAATGGATAGATGAATGAGTCATGAAGAAATATGGAGGATTTTGAAAGTTACATTTTCTTCCATCAATCTTTATTTTATTTTTCATCAAAAGGTGGCCACTGCTCTGGACCCACGCTTCAAAGATCTCAAATGCCTGCCCAGAGCAGAGAGGGAGCCAGTGTGGGGAAAGCTGAGTGACTTGGTGAGGGCAGAAGAACCTGCTCTGCAGCCGCCCAGGGAGGAGAACCCTGAGCCACCTCAAAAGAAGACAGCCCTACTACTGATGGGATCAGAGTCAGAGTCAGAAGACGAGATACCAGTAGTAGACAATGTTGTAGAGAGGTACAAGGTAGAGCCCAGTGCCAGTTTAGATCAGTGTCCACTGAAGTGGTGGTCAGAGCACACTGCTGTTTATGGTAAGATGGCCCACATTGCCCAGAAGTACTTGGGGACTCCTGCCACAACTGTCCCATGCGAGAGACTGTTCTCTTTAGCAGGCCACATTGTACAGAAAAAAAGATCTAGTTTGTCACCAGACAATGTGAACAAGCTGGTGTGTCTGAGTGACTGGTGGAAGAAGGAGAGGTAGAGGTTGGACTCAAATCATGTACAGTAGGAGAGGGAATAGGAAACCCCAGTACCGATGGAGGTACAGTAGGAGAGGGAATAGGAAACCCCAGTACTGATGAGGTACAGTAGGAGAGGGAATAGGAAGCCCCAGGGTTGGGATTGGGACGCCCCACACTGGAGGTGAGTGACTGGTGGAAGAGGTAGAGGTTGGACTCAAGTCATGTCACAAAGCTACTGACTGTAAACAGTTCTTCATCACCTCTAGGTTTACAGTTTAATTAATGTCATATCCCAGAAAAGGGGGTTGTTCTTGCACCCACTGTTCCAAATTGCCTGTATGGTAACGTGTTTATGGTTATTCGTGTTTAACTGAATAAACAATGTATAACACACGTACATCGTATTGAACATTATTATATTTTCATTACCAATTATGATAGGGCTCCTGGTCTAATGGGCCACGTGGCCCGTTCAAGGATTTACTTCTGGTCATTATTTAGGTAGCGCACACATATTTTCAATGCCTTCGGCAGAGTTCAAATGAGCCATTTTAATCTAGATTAATCTAGATTAACTCCAGAATTGCAGTGAGATTAATCTAGATTAAAAAAATTAATCTATGCCCACCACTAATATATATATATATATATATATATTCTAAACAGCGACATTTCCCTAATAACACTATAAAACATCAGGTAACAAATACAGTACATCTTAGAATGTAAGTATCTTATATTCTAAGATAGAATAGCGCTACATCATTATTATTACAAATGAAGAATGTCCACGTCAGGCTATAGTGTTCCCTTCAAGCTTCCTAGGCCAGGAAAACCGTAGAGGAAATGGTCAAATAAGCCTCCGGATCACAACGTTCCAAGACCGAGACAGAAAGAACACAAGGTTCACATGCAATGATGAGGCCGTTGTGTGCAGAGTTGCAACCTGTGCACGCCAAGGGCAGAATTTTCAGAATTTAGGTATGCATGTGTGTGTGTGTGTGTGTGTGTGTGTGTGTGTGTGTGTGTGTGTGTGTGTGTGTGTGCGTGCGTGCGTGCGTGTGTGTTTCTGCTCGACAGCAACCACATGCTGATAACCAACATATATTGTGAGTGTAGACATGGGCTCTATTTTCGTCCACGCTAAAAACCCTTTATCCCTAAACTACTTTGCCTTTTTTTTTTTTTTTTTTTTTACTATTTTGAAAACCATATTTGAATTGTTAAAATAGCCAAACTACAAGCTCACAACGCGTCGACGTAGATGGCTATTTTAACTATTCAAAAAATGTTTTTCAAAATAGTCAAAGAAAAGGCAAAGTAGTTTAGGGATAATGGGTTTAGCATGGACGCCCTGTACACTAGCGTACATGGGCGACTGGCGAACATGCAGCCCTCACCTTCACTTAATGCGGCCCGCAGGTTAATATCGGAATACTGATATTATAGTATTGTTTTCAGCCGTCACAATTCCAAACATGACCCGTGTCTATATTAGTAGCTTAGTATTAAAATGGTATTGAAAAAAATTTAAACTATTCAGGATTCCAATTTAAAAAAAATATAGCAACAAATTAAAGAAGAAATAGCAGATCTACACGCTCAAAAAGCTTGTGGACAGTATACAGTACAGTATAACAGTATACTGGCCCTAGTCTGGAGTGAGTGTGGAACTATATAGTGGCCCTCTCCAGTTCCCAAGTTGCTCACCCCTGCTCTGCTGCACAGTATTCTCATCAACATCTCAAGTCCATCCCTGGTTCAGAGGTCTCACCTACTGACGGGGCTCTCCTGTGGTGAACTGGACACTCCAGCGCGTCCAGCGTGCCCTGCTGGGTTCTGCCAAACATGGCAGAGAAGATGGCGATCTGCATGCCCCGCTTACAGCTCAACTTCATCCTCTCCTCCTCACACACCACCTTGCTCTTGTGCTCATCTGGCGAGAGAGAGGGAGAGGCTTTTTTGATTGATGGAATACTTCATCGACAAGTTTGTTAACAGCATTCTGACCTGAGATCAGATTTAAAAAAGAATGTCTTCTACATCCTGACGGTTTCCTGAAAAAGCTATGTTTCTATGTCAGTCGTTCTTCGATTTTTCAAAAATAGCAGACCTACACCACGCGCTATGAGCTTGTAGATCTGCTATTTTTCAATAGCTAAAGCATAGCATGATGCTAACACCAAAAGGGGTTCCCGCCCAGAATGGGTTAACAGCACATGTAGTTTGGGATGGGTACCGTTGGTTCTGCTTATCGATTCCCGGTTGCTAACGGTTCCCTATTTCGTTTCCAAATGGTATAAAATAACTTGTATTAAAATGTTTATTAAAAATAATAGGTCAAATTATTATTTAATAAA
Organism: Protomyctophum parallelum; assembly: GCF_964188405.1. Classification (NCBI taxonomy): domain Eukaryota; kingdom Metazoa; phylum Chordata; class Actinopteri; order Myctophiformes; family Myctophidae; genus Protomyctophum; species Protomyctophum parallelum. The sequence goes on along the minus strand of NC_139717.1, from coordinate 37,428,290 downwards.
AAGTTTTATCCCTATTTATTGCCTTAGTCAATTTAAGACATGTAATGAATAGAGTAACATATTATCCTTTATTCAACCGTATGTTGAGGATTACTGAGGAGCACTGCCACACACACACACCCTCACACACACACACACACACACACACACACACACACACACACACACACACACACACACACACACACACATTATATCCTTAGGCCTATGTTTGCTGGATATGTGCGTGTGTACAGTACAATTCAAACTGTAAGATTGGTTATTGTCACGGACAGAAGTGATTCTTTCCTGTTCCATGTCACGGACAGCGTGTGATGTGCGTCGGGAGTGCAGTCAGAGGAGCCAAATTAGCAACTTTGTACAGCCGTGAGACTCTGCCTTTGATGTGCACGGCCGTTCGCTCAGCTGATCACTATTGTCTCACTGATTGACTGGTTGAAGCGCAAACATTATCCCCAAACGATCCCCACGCCCCCCGTCAATGCTACATAGAGAGAGAGAGAAAGAGAGAGATGCTCACAGTTACTCACAGCTCTACTCCTTACTTACAACAGTGTTTCACCGGATTTTACTGTTAAATAAATAATTAGCGCGTGACTGCGCACATCCATAGGAACCGAAATGTAATTATTGTAATGGGTACCCGGCACCCCTACATGTAGTACACGCCCAGAGGTGTGTATCCATTGTACTCCAATTGTACTTAATTCATCAGTAAGACATACAATTAGTGCTTTATTTCACTATAAGTAAGTAAGTAGCCTTGCCGAGCCATGAGGCCCATAGGGCAGGAGCCTATCTCCTGTTTCTGTAGCGTGAGGCAGCTTGATGTACAAGTACACCCCCTGGACATGGCGCTAGTATGTCGCAGGGACTATTTCACTATAGGTATTAATATTTAAATTACTTTTTTGAGCGTCTTAATGAAATCTTTAGGTCTATTTTATTTATTTTGCCTGACCAGGACCTGGGTATAACAAATTCTGTCCTGTACTTGGTCTTCACTTGTACTTGAATGACAATAAAAGTGTACGAATAGCAAACCTGATTATGTTCAGTTTGGGGGGATTCTAATTGATGCCCAAAGTTTGGGAAGTAGACACATGCATCTTTTTTAAATGTAGCCTTTTATTCTCTATATATTATATTTTAATTCCAATTCTATGTTGTATTTATTTATTTATTATTTCTGCCCTTTTTCTTTCCCATGTATAATTATTGTTTTATTGCTGTTGCTATTGATGTTGTTTTTGTGAGGGAACCGGGGAAGGTGTGGTACATGTAGGGTTGTTTGTCTTAAAAAAAAGAAAATCCCATAAATAAAGTTGTAAAAAAGAAAATACTATAAAGGTGTAGTCTTCAACGCTAGAATAAATCAACCGGTTTAAGAGAAATCAAAGCAAAATCCAGAGCACATTTTCCTCACACCAAAACAACACATTGTGTAGCCCCTAGCTTTAATAATATGAAAGGGGGAAAGGCAGAAAAGAAAGAGGCACTTCAGTCCAAGTGAAAGGGGCAGGAAACAGAGACAGTGGACATGTAGAGCCACGCAGAGGCATTCCAACGCTCCCATCCAGCCACAGTGACCTGTGACCAGCCACGGCAACCACAGCAGCTTCACTGACCAGGAAATCACAACACCGACGCACCATGGAGGCTGGGAGGAGTAGAGGGGCAACACTGTGGAATACCGAGTGCTACTTTAAACCTCAAGAGTGTGCAAATGGATTGAAATGGTTCTTCGTTATAAGACAGGAATGTGTGTGTGTGCGTGTGTGTGTGTGTGCGTGCGTGCGTGCGTGCGAGCGAGAAAGAGAGAGAAAAAGAAAGAGAGAAGGTGTGTACGATATGTGTGTGCAAGGTGGCCCTTGATATCTCACAGTGATGGATTCTCTCTCTCTTGCTCTCTTTCTTCCCCTCACTTCCTGCATTTCCTTCACTCGCTCCCTCCATCCCAGCTCTCCCTTTCAGAGGCAGTGACACCTGCCCGTTGCACCTCACTAACGCCCCATGCGTCCTTTCTCCGCTCTCCCCGGGGAGTCATTGGTTAAGTGACAGAGAACAAAAGGCTGTTGATTGGCCATTGGAGCGAGTGGATTAGCATCCTGGTTCCTGACCACTCTAGTGTGACTGCCACGCAAGCTCAGCACAGCACAGCTCGACTCGGCTCGGCACAGCATGTGAATGGAGACCACCTCTCTCTGCGTGGGATTACTACCTCCCCCCTTCTGGAGTGATACTCTTAGGCGCAATACATACTCCTTCCGATGTCCAAACTTTTCTTCAGAAAGGGAGGTGATATAACTAGTCATTCCGACTCTCCGAACTATAGTTCGGAAAGCCTGAAATGTTGAGCAAGAGTTACTGATGTAACCTTTGCTCATCACATTTGTTTTCTTTATTGTTTTTAGCAGGTGCTGGTGCCCTTGTAACCTCAAAATTCTCTTGGATTGTTCTCATGGAACTTTTAATCCATGCTATGTAATGAGCTCTTCCATTAAGGAAATTATTCCAAATAATCAAATCGTCCCTCTTCCTTTTCTCGCATAACTTGTTTCTTGTTGATATGTAAAGTTTGTTTCTTTTATACCTGCTGAGGAAATAAACATAAATAAACTACCACTGTCAATATACCTTTCAAACTGAATTCAACTGAAAGCCAATTAACACAATCCCCGACAAAAAACATAACCTACGTTCATTCACGCAAGTTACGTTAATTCAGTTGTATATATGTTTTGATCCGATCTAGTCGAAAGGCTACTCACATTAGCTTTGGTTGGCTATCTGTTGTTAGCCATAGCACTGGACTACGCCACGCTTTCAGTCGCTTTTATCTCCAATTCCCCGTCCAAGGTGGCATTTCTGGTCAAAACAACGCTTATTGCTCGGAGCATATCGGTCACTGTAATGGCGCCGGCCAGTACTTCTCATCAGCTAGTGAGAGATCAACACCTAATCCGACAACACACACACACACACACACACACACACCATTCAGTCAACATCCGGTTCCGGCCGCGGTGTTTGTGATCTTCAAAATAAGGGTTGAACGGGGGGGGATATCCTGGCATATAGTAATCGTTCTTTAATTAATCCTGGTGGCCAAACGGTTAAAAGTACAACTGTGTGTCAGAGAGAACAGAAGGTCAACAGTCATTATGATAAATGACAACATGAAGGGGGACAGACAGGCATGCGAGTTGGGGTACGGGGGGGTGTGGTGCAGGTGGGGGGGGGGGGTGATGAGGGACTTACTCGGTCTGCATTTGTACCAGACAATGAGGTATTTACTGCTGCCGGGACACTGGTCTGTTCCAAACACGCGGCTGTTGACAAGGACCTGACAGCTCCTTCTGTCCTGGCACTCGTCCAGCATTTTCTACCAGGAGAGAGAATGAGAGATAGAGTGTGTATGACATTGAGCGAGAGAGCAAGAGAAAGGGGGTGTAGGGAAGGAGAGAGAGAGAGAGAGAGAGAGAGAGAGAGAGAGAGAGAGAGAGAGAGAGAGAGAGAGAGGGAGAACAATAAGCCAACAGCGGTAAGACCAGCGGCACGCAAAAACCTAAAACCACTTCAAAGGGCCTGCCGAAGAGGCCATGGGAATGTTACGGAGGAGAGGAGGAGGAGTAGAAGACAGGAGGGCAGGTAAATAAGGGACGGAAAGAGAGAGCAAAAAACAAAACAACAAACAACAACATGAGGCAGGCGTCTGGTTATACTCTCGAGTCATTTCGTTGGCATGCCTTCATAAAATGGTCTCCGGTTTCGCCGTCTTTTAGGTGTTACATCTTAAAAGCTAGCCTGGGAGACAGGTGAGAACATTCCACAGTGAGCACAGCATTTCACCCTCAACAAGTCGCCGTCTGAGGAGGAGGAGGATTGCCTGGTGTTCAACGTTCTAGGGTTTAGGCCGGGCATTTCCCCCGCAATTCAAAACTAACACAGGGGCTGTGTTTGTTCCAGTGGCTGCCCGGTGTTTCGAGCTGCAATGAAGTGCAATGCTGGGCTGGTTGCGGTCAGTGCTTGGGGGCAAATAAGGCATCCGATCTGAGCATTTATACCCCACCAGAACAAAACCCTCCACACACACACACACACACACACACACACACACATGTACCGGGACCCCCCTCCATGAGTCGTTTTAGCATGTGTATGAATGAACATAAATCACATGAACACACGTGAGGATGTTTGTATCCCTCCCTGTGTCGCATGTCATTTAAGAAACACAATGCTTAGTGGAGTGTGTGCGTGTGTGTGTGTGTGTGCGTGTGTGTGTGTGTGTGTGTGTGTGTGTGTGTGTGTGTGTGTGTGCGCGTGTGTGCTATTGATAGTTGAAAAAGAAACAGCTTGTACCTCCGACCTTGTCAGGCGGAAACGGAAAGAAAGCTATTCAACAGTCCACAGCTTTAGATAGATATGATGATGTCACCATGTCCACTAAAAGCTAGACCTAGACCTGTCATCAAACCTCCAGCTTGAATACATGTTTAAATGGAGTGCAATAATAACAAGTTTCATGAAAAGGTGTCTTAACGTGGGTGGCATGTCGCTGGACGGGTCCCCGTCGTTTCATCACAATGTGCTCTCTGTATGTGCGTTCACGGTCCCTTATGGCCATTTTGGAAACAGTGGGTGTGCAATGCCCAAAGGGCAGGGGGGCTGAGAATAAACTGGAAAACAGGATGTGTACGTATGTGTGTGTGGGAGGTTGGTATAAAGGGAGGTCTAGCCCTAGCTGCATCCCCATCAATTTAAGAGAGGATGAGGGGAGGGGCATGAAATGGCTTTGTGCTTACGAGGGCCTTGTGGCGAGCTCGCCTCAACTATAGAGTGCAGCTCGCTGGAAAACATCTTCACAATGCATTCCGCCATCGGCTCAGTTGCTCCCGAGTTTTAATCCCTTGGGGTTTCGTCAAAATGCGTCTCGTGAAACGAATTTGACAGGACGCTATCACTCAAGTATAACCTCCGCAAGAGAGGCAGCAAGAGACTGGCTATGTTGATTGGTGAACGGAACGTGTCATATATGTCATTTTAAACTAAGCATAATGTGATTTTATTTATTGATAAATCAGGTTTAGTGACAGCTCGACTTGACTGGAACCCGGAAGAATGTTTTCAGAATTCTGAAATCAGAAACACACTTTATTGTCAGTATAGGACTTATCTGTACATCAGTGGTGAGAGATTCATCTGCAAACACATCGGTATCGGACGATTCCAGTTGTTTTTTGATCACTTCGGTCCGATTAATTAATTGGTCCGATTGTCTTCACAGATGAACGAGCCCAAAGTAACAGCTCGAACAGATCTACCATCTCACAATATTAAATATAAGGTATTAAAGTTAAATCTGACTAGCCTAAACCTGCAGTGCAGATCAGATACCCTGTTACATGTATTTTTCAGAATGGACATAATTATTATTATATATTTTTTAATACAGAATGAGATCATATCGACATTGGTAATATTGGTTATCGGTAGGGATGTTGAAAAAAGTTGAAAATCGACTCGATTATCAACTCATGCCTCCCGCGACTCAAAACGTATGAGTCGAAAAATCGTTTTTATTTGTATTATTATTTTTTCAGTCAGTCAGTGCCGCTCGTCGCATGCAAGTTGACTTTGAGCAGAGCGCTGTGGACCCCATCGTCCAAGGGTGTGTGCGTGTGTGTGTGGTGGGGGGTGGTATCTTAGCAACACTGAATGATCAGTCCCATTGGTCGTGTGCTCGTATCATGAGCCAATGACTGCAGCTCTGAGCTTCCCAGACCCAGCTCATCTACACATGCCGTAAAGTGAGCTGACAGGCTAGCCACAGGTCTGCTCTGTTCTGAGCGGTGAGCGCTCTTCTCTTCTCGGGAAGATAGCAGGACAGAGTTGTCAAATAAATCCCGCCGTCATTTATACTGTATTTATTATCCGACCCGACATTAAAATACGGAACAACGTGCGTCCCGTATCAGTTCATTACTCGTGACAGGCTGCAGACACTTGAGAGTTGGGACTAGCGGCTAGCCGATAGCGCCGCTGCTCCTTCAGTTTCGTTGTTTACAAAATAAAGTTTATTTTTTATTATTGGGATTTGATCATTGATGCAAATTCTAAACATATGGATGCAGCTGCAGAAGTTGTGTTGCTTAAAGGAATGCATAGTTGCGTTCTCCTCAACTGCTGCGCAGCAACAACAAAAATATAAAAATAATGAAGAAAAAAATAAAAAAGTCGGTCGACACGTCGATTTTTGGCCTCGATTCGTCGATTGGCCAAATATGAGTCGTTTGGCATCCCTAGTTATCGGCCATAACAGCAATTCATTATATCGTATATCGATGTCTCATCGGCATACAGTACATGGCCTGTTTCTGGTTTTAGGTGCCATAGATAGGATATAGGACAATAACAATTACACTAGGCAATGATGTGCAAATAACATTGACTGTCAGCCTTCAATATTCTTTAATATCAGTATAAGTATGTATGAAGTTTTGTTTGTTTTCTTTTGAAAGATATAATGATTTTTTTTGTTTGGCTATATGACGCATCAGGTTATTTGGTAACACTTTATAATAAGGTCGTCTCTGTAATACAATTATATTATAAAGTGTTACCGGTTATTTTTCTACAAAGCAAAAATAAGTGTCTTTGCCAGCTGGCATCAGTCTGAAAAAGGGCAGTATATAAACCTCATGCATTCCAGCCCAGTTCTGACAGTAGGCGTCACTCTGAATGGAGCCTGTGTGTTGTTTTGGTTTACCTGTAGTGCTGTGGAAACAGAGCAATATTTGTCATGGTCCTGCAGGGTTTGGTGAGAGCCAAACAGGGCCTGGTAGCTGTGAGGACACTGCTGTGGGTGCGAGGGCCCCCTGTTGCCATAGAAGGCGGACTGGACGGTGATGGTGGTGCGGGGCGGACAGCGGACCGAGAGGAAGTCCCCGTCACACGCCTGCTCTGTGTAATTCTTCAACACCTTGGACAGGTAACCTGTAGTAGGAGGAGACGCCAATGGTTACCATGGTTTACACACAATGGTGTGCTTTTCATCTGTCAACGGAAGCGTTTTAAGTACAAAAGGACATTCTCACTCAGGACCAAACAAAAAGGCAGATACTGCTTTCAAAGGCTGTAGTTGGGTGACTTAATGTAAATAACCAATAAAACCAATAAAAAAAAACAAGCTTTCTCCGGTAGAACAGGACGAAATCAGCAAAGCAAATCAGAAACAAGCTGATACATTGCCAGGCACTCATTGCTTCAACTCGTCCGGGCTAGACTACTCAGCTCCTTCCGTCCTCCTTAATCCCTCATTTCATGCTATAGTGCCACATGCAGAAAGGGTTGGCACGCAGCGCTATATCTATTGTTTTTAAGGAGTGTCTCAGACTCTCAGTGGTTGTCACACTCCCCTCTGAAGGCGCAGGGCACATTTAGCAATATCAACCGCATCTCCATGGACCATTTGCAGTGTGGCGCATCAACAAGCCCTGACAGACAACTGCTAACGTTTCTCATGGCTCCGGGCCTGGAATACCACAACAACACATAGATGCTAAAGCATTAAAGAGTCTTTAGCGGTTGGCGTCACGCCTCGAGTTACTACTGCAGAACAGACTGTGGGTGTTGAGACACAGGCTTTCGGCTAACCATTGCATTGTTTTTTGGTGTGTGTGAGCCTCTTTTCAGATGCAGTTTCGTGAAGTCACTACAGAGAGTTGCTAACAAACAACCGTTCATTACACAAGGAGGTATCTAGCCCGACACGTCTAGAATTATTACATAAAACCATGGTATGAAACGCAACACCAAGGACCTGCTTAGAGAGTTGCACTGAACCTTGTAGGATAGATAGGTCATATACTGCATGTCTGTGCACTCTTAAATTCCAACTCTGTTGGCTAATACCACTATCCTACTGCTGGATATGGCCTTTGAGAGCCATCAGCCTGTCAGTCAATGGCCCAGTCAGTCAGTCAGTCAGTCAGTCAGCCAGTCAGTCAGTCAGTCAGTCAGTCAGTCAGGAGAGAGCTGAGAGCCTCATCACAAAGCCACCATTAACATTCCAGCCTTTGGGAAGGGAAGCAGAGATAAAGGAGAAAGGTTTTTCTTTTCTTCTTTTTTCTTTGGCCAATGTCATATAAAGTCTTTATTTTTCAGGACCATTTAGTGACAACGAAGCCTTTATGACAAAAGTCTTCCTCACAGACAGGCTTTCACTCAAAATGTCCCATGCTAGATACGGGTCAAATGGACCGAATGGATTTGAATATTTCCTTGGCTGGCAAAGGGCAGGGTTAAATGTCTACTACCAAGGCGAGGGTTTTGAATCCTTCACTGCATCCTCGTGATCTATCCCTGCACTAGCGACTCCTACAAGTAGGTGTCTGTTCAGTGGCCGGGCCTAGTTCCATACGTATGGAACTAGGCAGAAAAGCATGTAGCGTTAGAATTAACATTAGCATGTGTCACTGTCATGTGTCAGGAGCCACTGCCATACGTGTGATGTCGTAAGCCACAGGTTTGTTTTAACCCGGCTACGGGTTTGTTTTAACCTGCCATGCATGTGATGTCGGGAGCCACATGTGAGCTTTAACCCAGCCACGGGTTAGTTGTAACCGGCCACGCATGTCGGGAGCGACAGTGTTGTCGGACTAATGCCTGTCGGACTGTTAGTATGTCTAACCAACATATTAGGCCTGTAAAAAAAAAATCGATTCGAGTTGCCGTCCGATTCAGAATCGATTCTCATTTTCCTTTTTTTTTTTTTTTTTTTTTTCTTGCACAAATGTACCTGTGCATGCAATGCATTATGGCCTGGGTTTCTGCATAGTGCATTTACTACCAGCTAAGCTAAGCCTGCCAATTGTATTTATTTTACACCTGATTTAATACTAATGTATTGTTCTGGTATTGAGTGAGAAGAGATTTTGTAACTTTTGTACTGGTTCAAATTTGTGCAAGCTAAATAAATGAGACATGTTCTTACTCTTGGATTTAACCTTTGTGTGTTTAAATCATTCAGTTGATAAAACCTTTACAATTATACAAGCTTTTTACTAAATGTACTCTGCTTTCATGCCAGAAGACTGGAGTAGATCATGCTAAAATTCTATTTAATTGTTTTTAATAAAATAAAAAAAAACTGCTTTAGAATCGGAAAAAAATCTTTTTTGAATCGAATCGTCACCCCAAGAATCGGAATCGAATCGTGGGACACCTAAAGATTCGCAGCCCTACAACATATGCACCCCGAAATGACCTAGATGTCACGCGTATCAGAGTAGACACATGCTCTCCCTAGGACCAACTGTAGGAGTTAGCAATGACAATGGACTACATTGAGAATTGCCATAATGACTACACTGGGAGAAACAAAATAAAAAAAATCACATTTGTGTGAAGTGAGGGCCGTAGCGAGGGCAGTATTTAAATCACCCCGATGACGTCTTATGTTTTCATTATAACTACCCTAAAAATGACATCATAACTACCCTAAACAAAGTCTATGGACTTGGCTTGCGACAGAGAATTTATAATTAGGCTCTAAACAAACATTAAAAAGTCCATGGAGTTGGCTCGTAATTTCGGAAAGCGATGCATTGGAGGAGATAACGCCCCTCAAAAATACAAAATGAATATTTTGTTAGAGTTGATAAACCAGAGACATACTGTATAGCTGAGCAGTCAAATTTCAGAGGTATAATACTTGATAATATTATGAGAAAATAGGTGCAAGCGTTTTAGGCCTAATCTAACTATTTCCACAGCGAGCTCAGCTGCCTGGCTAAGTGCTCTGCAAACACATTTACGGACAGTCAACACACACGCACGCTCACGCAAGTCACGCCCACTCATAAACTGAACACACTGTGATTCAGTTACCTTTATTTGGTCTGTTGGGGCTAAGCTAGAGGCAATAAGGTTGAGACCGCGTTCTCTAATGCACACACACACACACACACACACACACACACACACACACACACACACACACACACACACACACTCCTTATCGCCATGGACACAGTTGAAAGGATGAGGAGAAGCGAGCGACATTCTCAGGCTTCAAAAGGTCACTCTAAAAGGGGATGGTTATTAAGCACTATGGCTCACAGTAATAGGTTTGCACCTGTGACTGGACTGTGAAACATGAAGTTAAGGCCGGGCTCGGGCTGGTCCAGTCTTATTTAAAACTCAATGTGACTGGACTGTGAAACATGAAGTTAAGGCCGGGCTGGTCCAGTCTTTATTTAAAACTCAATGATAATTCCTTTCGGATGCGACAAACCAATATATCACACCTAGGAACGCCTGCTACAGCTCGGATTACAACACATAAATAAACATGATAAAAAAAAGACCACTGATTTTAGGGCCTCGTTGTGCAGAACACTTGAATACCAGTAACTTTTTTATTATCATTATTTATTTTATTAATGGATGTTGTCGCCCTAACAAGTTGCTTCCCCCTCCTTTGTGATCTCATTCTCACAACACACAGGACTGCTGGCATGGCTTTGCCTGGCACATTCCACAAAGGGTGAGAGGGAACTTGGCATTCCCCCTGACAGCGAGACCACACACACTCACGCACACACACGCACACGCACACGCACATGCACACGCACACGCACACACACACACACACACACAACACAACACAACACAACATAACGTGGTAGCAACATAAGCCCAGCGGCAGAGGAGGTGAGCATGCGATGTTTGTGTGAGACAGTATCACGTTATTAGGGCTGGTCCGTGGTGCAGTGCCAACGCCTTGAGACACCGTGGGTTTCATCGGTCTTCCATCCGCAGGGTTGTGGGAGTGAAACCATGGCAACGGCCACTTTGGGGTTACAGAGAGGGGGCGAAAGGAGATAAACGACAGAATTGACACGGACGCGCAGTGGAGAGCACTCTGTCCTCAGGCAACCTCCAGCAGGTTCTGAGAGGTGATGGGCGGGTCAGAGTGTCATTGGATGGAAGGATCCTCCAGCAGGTTCTGAGAGGTGATGGGCGGGTCAGAGTGTCATTGGATGGAAGGATCCTGCAGCAGGTTCTGAGAGGTGATGGGCGGGTCAGAGAGGTGATGGGCGGGTCAGAGTGTCATTGGATGGAAGGATCCTCCAGCAGACGAGTACGGAGAGCCACAAACACACCGATATGCCTTCCTCTCCACCCCTTCAGAAGAGGATTGTGGGTAAAGACAAACAGATTATCTCACTACTAGGGCCCTGGGGCCCTTTCTAAAGAATATGCTTCTTTCTTTCTTCCTTCCCTCCTTTCGCCTCATCTCCCTCGCATTCTCTTCTCGTCTTCTTGGAGTGTCACCCTTTGCCCTCCGCCCTCCCAACGCAACCCCCCCACGCCCACTCCACCTTCACTCCTTCTACCTTCTGCCTTCACTCTGCCTTGTTGACTGAAGCCTGCTTTCAAGGCTGACAATCAGGCGGGGTTAAGGCACCTGTGTAAACCGCCCGGCCAATGACAGGTGTCCCTCAGAGGCAGAGGGATTGAACAATGCCCGGTGGAACACCCAGGCGTCTCTCTCCTTCTTTCTTCCACGCCCTGCTTCTTTTCATGTGGTCCCCGACTCCTTCCCCTTAACTAGCTCCCTGCCCTTTCCCTTGACAATAGCGCCAGCCTATTATGTCTGCTGGCTTGTGTATTGGGTCAATAAAAGACAGGAGGTTGCGGTTGACACGCGGTGCCACTGTATAAACAGGTAGTCCTCTCGTGCGAGCCGTTTTGAAAAGGAGGGTCTGGAGGGCTCAGTTAAACTAAATTTGTTTTACAGGTAGGGTGCGGACAGACGCCCACACAGAGGGTATCATACGCTCTAAAGCCTCTGGGGTCTTATGAGTTAAACCTGTCGATGGGCAGGGATGTCCACATCTCGGTTGTAGCGAGGCTTTTCGACAGCGGTGGAAGAAGTACTCAGTTTTGTTTTACTTAAGTAAGAGTCGTAATACCACGATATAAAAGTACTATACAATATAATATAATATATTATATAAAGTATTGACATCAAAATGTACTAACGGTAGCAAATGAGTCTTTCGGAAAAAAGCAGATCTACATAAGCTCAAACCGTGTGGCATCACGACACGATGTGAGCTTGTAGATCTGCCATGTTTGAATAGCCTAAGTGTAAAATAGGGCTTAAGTGGTTGTTTGTTTCGGTACAAAACTAACGTTTTAGAATAATTGTAGTGGTGTAAAAGTACCACGTATTATTTGCCTCTGAGATGTAATGACGGGCTAGTAAAAGAACAGACAATTGAAAGCACTCAAGTTAAGTAAAAACACCTCAAAGGCGTACTTAAGTACAGAACTTGGGTACATGCACTTACTTGTCCTAACTTTCCACCACTGCTTTCGGCTGGGTATCATGTGACCCATCGGCCAATCGTAAAGCTAAAAAGCTGAGGCCCCTGCTGGCAATTAGCTCCTCATTTGTGGTCATGTGATGGCTCTGCGGCCTGACCTGCCACTGCAAGGGGTCAGGTTTGAAAGAGATTAGTGACAGGTCGCTGTGTTGTGTCAACATATGAGAGAGAGAGAGAGAGAGAGAGAGAGAGAGAGAGAGAGAGAGAGAGAGAGAGAGAGAGAGAGAGAGAGAGAGAAAGGGGACGGGGGACGGGACGGGATGGGACTGTCAAGAGAAGGATTTCCTCCACAGGAATCTCAGATTAGATAAAAACCTGGTGCAGATCAGACACAGACACTGACCAAGTCAGGGTACACCACTGCTCATGCGTGTACATGCGGAAACAGGACGTGCGTGTATCTGAGTGTGTGTGTGTGTGTGTGTGTGTGTGTGTGTGTGTGTGTGTGTGTGTGTGTGCGTGTGTGCGTGCGTGTGCGTGCGTGTGTGTGTCTGTGTGTGTGTGTGTGTGTGTCTGTGTGTGTGTGTGTGTGTGTGTGTGTGTGTGTGTGTGTGTGAGAGAGAGAGAGAGAGACATTCACCACGTGATAGGTGAGACATGCACCATGTGATAGGTGAGACATTCACCCACGCATCACACATTATCAGAGGAAAGGCATAACAAAAGCAAAGAGCTGATGTCAGAACCTTCCTCCCCCAGACAGAGTGTCCTCTGTAGTCTCACCTGGCCGTCTCCTCAGGTGGGGAGACAGACAGGCAGGGAGGAGGTCTCACCTGGCCGTCTCCTCAGGTGGGGAGAACAGACAGGCAGGGAGGAGGCTCTCCTACACTAATTCTCCCCATGCTCCAGTAAGCTGAGTGTTCAGTGTCAGCTTGGAATGCATACGATATAGACATGCTCTCCTCCGGTATGAAATGGAGGGAGGGGAGAGAGGGAGTGTCTGTCTGTCTGTCTGTCTGTCTGTCTATCTGCTGGAGGATTACTCACTCAGCTCAGGGTTTCCCCCTGTTTTTTGAAAGATGCCGCCTGCTCCTATTGGACGGGCCCGTCAGATTGAACAATGCACTGTGCCGTAAAGGATTAATGACTGATGATTATGTGGCACGTAAACGTAAGGCTACCTGTGTAACTGAGCTGCTGTTTCATTGGAACTGGCTCGTATAGTCTTCCAGTGAGTCAGGTAACTTGTTTACAATTAAATCTGTCATGTCTTACGTGTGTGCTTACCGCAAAACCTGAGAAAGTGCATACTGTATCATACGCACGCACGCACGGCACGCATGGCACGCACAGTATGAAAGTCATACAGTTCAAACAAGACTTTGTCTAAACAATAATAAGCTCTCTAAAGCGATCGACCCACATGCAACGGAATAGACATTTATCACACCTGTAAAGTATGCTTCAAAACACCCACCTCAGAAAATCAAGGCAGCATTTTTTTTTTTTTTTTTAACAGAAAAGAAAAAGGAATATATATCAAAGTCGATGTCTGTTTCATCTCGGGCACATTAGGCATTTAGGCATTTACAGCTTCATGACTTTATTGCTGTTATTTTAAGAAAATTATAGCTACGTCAAAAACCATCAAACGATCGGAGAAGCTTGTTGCGGCAGTCCCATCGCTGAAACAGGAATTCCCTTCAAGTGGCGATTACTGGGAGGGAGAGAGAGAGAGAGAGAGAGAGAGAGGTTTCCCTCAAAGACACAGGCCGCAAATACACAGAGAGAGAGAGAGAGGACTGACTCCCAAATTAGGAAAACCTACCCCTAAGGACAAAAGATGGAGATGGGAGCTATGGGTGACGGCGGAAGTGGAAGAACAGGACTAACAATGTACAAAAGACGGGCATAGTGGGAATGAGAGATAGGCCTAGTATATAGAGAGAGAGAGAGAGAGAGAGAGAGAGAGAGATCTTTAAAAAGCACAGCTCCACTGCTTGCAGGATGTGGTTGGCAGAGGTCCGCAGGGCCAGAGCCTGGTGGCTTTAGGCCCCGTAGTAATTACTACCACAGAGAGAGAGAGAGAGAGAGTGCAGGAGCAATTATGACTCTCACGATCTCAGCAGAAAGAAGAATATCAGGACACAGGACTCCATCTCTTCATAGTTTCAGGCTCGTTCTTTATTTTCATATCTCCGGTCAATGTACAGCATAGCAGACCAATACTTCCATCATCACTCCTCTCTCCTCAATCCTCTCTCCCTTCCTCTCCCATCCCACTCCTCTCCTCTCTCTCTTTATTCACTCCCCCACACTCCAAAATAGCATTCGACAGTCAGCAAACAGATGGTCTAAACATGTCTTTTCCTGGATCCGGAGTAAAGGTAACAAATATATATGTGGTACTAGCTACGACATGACAACTGACAGGTGTAGGTTCGACTCTCTCCATGAATGGGTAGGTGCACAGCTACAGTTAGACATAGTGGCAGCTACTGGTCACTTGAGATGATGAGACAGTCATGTGTTTCTTTAATTGTATAATTGTATAATTGTTTTCCACCTATGACATTCTAAAATTTCCACCACAGTTCCACAGCTTTTCATTTTGGAAATTATGAATAATTTGCATAGCCCAGGAGATTTATAGAATGACAAATATTACAGATAGAAAATTCGTTGTTAGATTTATGCATTGGTAACATTGATAGATCATTATTTATCACTATTTGCTTTTAATGGTGGATGTTTACATGGGATCTTAAGTCTGAGATAAAGAAGGCTTCATTACTTATTCTTACATTATATATTTTTAGTTTATTTTCTTGCACACTTCACATCTAAGGTTAATAATGTTTCATTTATTTTCTTCTTTTTTTCTTTTTTTTCCCCCCACTGCACTTCTAAAGTAAAATGAACTTGTTCATCACACAAATAACACTTTAAAACGTTAAAACTTAAATTTGAATTGACATGATTCAAATGGTGATTAAGGTAGGATCTTAAGACTTTTAAAATGGGTTACTTTAGGATAGAATGTAAATGATTAAATACTTTGGAATGAATGTTCCTATCACTCTGGTTGCTTCTTCACACCCAGATGAAATAGTGACATTCTTTCTCTCACAAACAGACAGACAGGCCTGACAGATAGACAAACAAATTCTCTGCTCTCCCCTGCTAGCTAAACAGGGAAGAGATGCTGACTGATTGTCAGACATTAGTTTCGTAACAGATTTCACTCCTAATATTTAAAACAAGGTGGGGTTTCTCTTATCAAATAGCATGCAACTGCTATTTTACATTGATATTATTTTTATCAAATCAAATAACATGAGACTGTTATTTTACATTTGTTGATAATGTCAGATCAACATTTTCCTTATCATATTACTCCAATTAGGATTTTTACGTAAGCTCACTTTATTTCAAATGTTTTGCCTTCCCACTTATGTGGTCAGGTTTTTAATTCAGATCTCACATTTACGTAAGTAATAAATTATTACTTCAGTTAGCCTACAGATGGGACCTATTTAATGTTTACGTAAGTTCACTTTTTCTTCAGATGTTTTCCCTAACCACTATGTGGCCAGGTTTTTTGTCCAGTTCTCACAAATACGTATGTTATAGTTTTAGTCCCTCATTTCAATATCAGCGTGGACAAATCGTCATTTGCACTTTTTTTCGCGTGAAACTTATGAATGACTAACAATACAGATAATGGCTATAACTTTGTAAGATTAAAATGATTGATGGACCAAATAATATTTAGAGATTTTAACCTTATTAAACCATCAGGAATAATAGCTTCCACATTAATGATTTAACACCTTGAAACATTAATTGTCGAGTAAGGCTACTTAGATTCCTTTTCATTTATTTGCAAAACTGTACATGTACCAAAAACCTCTCGGGTTTATTACCACATACACACACCACAGCCTCTGTCATCCTGTCTTCCCCATATACCCATTTTGGGAATGGAGGAGGCAGGATAATGAAACAGATGCATAGTCTAGTCTGTGCGTGTGGGAACACTCCCCTCTTTATCCTATTTTAGGGTTTAGATTGAATTTTTTGTTTCCATACATTTTTACAAATTTTAGATTGATTAGGTTATATTGTCGATATCTCAATATTGACATTTAGCCTATATATTACGACATTTCCAGGCTTCCTGTTGAAGTGGACACTCACGCTGCTTGTGTCCTGGTCTGAAACAATAAAAACAACAAACATCGTGTCCCAAACTGCGTGCGTAATACCGGTGTCTCTTTCTCCTTTCCTGCCTTATTCTGGCAGCGTCATCTGGCTGGGGCTGATCTCTTTGGCGTTGGTTGTGTGGCGCGGCCCGCTGTGGCGGTTGGTGATGTTTCATCCAGGAAGGGATTTCACTCTTCAGTGGTGCGGCTGTGGGCATCTGTGGCCGTCGTTGGTAGGGCGCCTGGTTCATGTAATCTGATCCCGAAGCCGTCCCCAAATCCAGCGACAGTCCCTGGACAGCCCTTGGTAGCCCTCCGTCGTCAGCTGTGGCATACGCGTCGTCATCTGTTGCTCCGTTGTCAGGAATCGTGTTGGTTACATAATGGTCTTGGTCATCTCCGTTGTCATCATCGACAGGAACGGTGTAAATTGCCTTCAGTATTGCATCGTAGCGGTGTTGCTTTGCTAATTGCATCACTGCATGTTCAAGCTCTTGTTGTAGGCGTTTCACATTTTCTTGTGCTCCGTTCATCAACTCCGTCTGGAAGTTGAGCTGTTTTTCAAGTATTAAATTGCGATGTTGCCGCTGGTCCGCCATCTGTTGTAGTAGCGTTTTCTCCTGTAGTCGTTGTTCCATCAAGTCTTGTTTCAATTTCTCTTTGGTTAGTTGTTGGTCTTTGAAGTCCTGTTGTAATTTCTTTCTAGTGCTGGATTTTGCCCCCATTGTTCTTTGAATGAAGTGTTTGCTGTCAAGTACAACAAAGCATTCATCCCATCCTCGTCGCCAAATTGCAGGAGCAATTATGACTCTCACGATCTCAGCAGAAAGAAGAATATCAGGACACAGGACTCCATCTCTTCATAGTTTCAGGCTCGTTCTTTATTTTCATATCTCCGGTCAATGTACAGCATAGCAGACCAATACTTCCATCATCACTCCTCTCTCCTCAATCCTCTCTCCCTTCCTCTCCCATCCCACTCCTCTCCTCTCTCTCTTTATTCACTCCCCCACACTCCAAAATAGCATTCGACAGTCAGCAAACAGATGGTCTAAACATGTCTTTTCCTGGATCCGGAGTAAAGGTAACAAATATATATGTGGTACTAGCTACGACATGACAACTGACAGGTGTAGGTTCGACTCTCTCCATGAATGGGTAGGTGCACAGCTACAGTTAGACATAGTGGCAGCTACTGGTCACTTGAGATGATGAGACAGTCATGTGTTTCTTTAATTGTATAATTGTATAATTGTTTTCCACCTATGACATTCTAAAATTTCCACCACAAGAGAGAGAGAGAGAGAGAGAGAGAGAGAGAGAGAGAGCGAGCGCATAGGACATGACACAGAGATACAGTATATGTACACAAGCCAAGCCTCTGCAGTCACATACGGTCAAAGACTCTGCACTCACCCCTTTTAAGGCCTGACTCTTAACTACTTTAACCCTGGCGATAGCTTCCCAAGTCATCATAGGCGAAAATAAACAAATAAAAGAAATACATACAAATACAAATATTTTCTTTCACCCCCCCCCCCCAATAAAACAAGAAAGAAATCCCAGATCTACAAGTTGACAACGCATCGCACAGTGGGCTTGTACATCCGCACTTTTCTAAATAATTGAGAACATTTTTGTGGTTAAATGGTTTAGGCGGTTAAAGCTAAGCATAATGATGTGCTTCCAGAATGAGACGCGTTGACGATGTGGGGGTGAAAGAGGACATTAAATGAGACGCCATGCAGACACTGTGAGAGAGACACCGCGGAGACAGAGCACGTTACCGCTATAGCTGTGAGAGAGACAGCACGGAGACAGAGCACGTTACCGCTATAGCTGTGAGAGAGACAGCGCGGAGACAGAGCACGTTACCGCTACAGCTGTGAGAGAGACACCGCGGAGACAGAGCACGTTACCGCTATAGCTGTGAGAGAGACACCGCGGAGACAGAGCACGTTACCGCTATAGCTGTGAGAGAGACACCGCGGAGACAGAGCACGTTACCGCTATAGCTGTGAGAGAGACACCGCAGAGACAGAGCACGTTACCGCTATAGCTGTGAGAGAGACACCGCGGAGACAGAGCACGTTACCGCTATAGCTGTGAGAGAGACACCGCGGAGACAGAGCACGTTACCGCTATAGCTGTGAGAGAGACACCGCGGAGACAGAGCACGTTACCGCTATAGCTGTGAGAGAGACACCGCGGAGACAGAGCACGTTACCGCTATAGCTGTGAGAGAGACACCGCGGAGACAGAGCACGTTACCGCTATAGCTGTGAGAGAGACAGCACGGAGACAGAGCACGTTACCGCTATAGCTGTGAGAGAGACAGCACGGAGACAGAGCACGTTACCGCTATAGCTGTGAGAGAGACAGCATGGAGACAGAGCACGTTACCGCTATAGCTGTGAGAGAGACAGCACGGAGACAGAGCACGTTACCGCTATAGCTGTGAGAGAGACAGCATGGAGACAGAGCACGTTACCGCTATAGCTGTGAGAGAGACAGCATGGAGACAGAGCACGTTACCGCTATAGCTGTGAGAGAGACAGCACGGAGACAGAGCACGTTACCGCTATAGCTGTGAGAGAGACACCGCGGAGACAGAGCACGTTACCGCTACAGCAGCGGCATACGGTAGTAGAGCTGCTTGAAAGAAAGCTCTACGACTTACTGAGGTAAAAAAAAAAAAATCCCCTATAGCGTTATCCTCTTTGCCACTAAGCCATTCAGATTTAGGTTGAATGTAATAAAGAAATGGCATTCTTTGACTACATATAGTAATACAACAAGACTCTATACTACTTCTACTGTTCTACGTGATTACTCTTGCGTACTTGCAAATGGTCTACTTACACTTACAGTATGCTAAATGACATATCTACGCTGCTTAATATTCATTATTAATAGTTGAATGACTGTACATACATCACTCTGATACTCACTGTTGAAGCCTGCTGACACTGCGCTAATATTCATGCTGTTGATAGTCGGCACTATAACCATTCATATATTCAATGGCAAAATTGGCAATAGATAATAATAATAATAATAATAAACTTTATTTGTGCTTAACAGGCAGGACAGTAGATGTATGTTCATTCTTATGTTTAGCACCCAGTCATTCAGAGACCCAGTGCAAATGTCCTGTGTCTTAGGCAGCCTGACAACATTATTGTATCTGTTCACTCTTGCTGCTGTCACTACCATGAGATCAGAATTTCCCCAAGACAATCAACGAAGGGATATCTTGGTCTGATCTTAACTCATACAGTACTGCGGCTAGCTGTGCTATGTGGCCACATTTTGGAATGGATACACTACACTGTAGAAGCAGAGATGGAAAATGTTCCTGACATAGGACTGCATTTGAATATCTAAGTAAATATGTAAAAAAGAAAAACCAAAAAACTACACCTTCCTTACATTTTGAACAGCAATACCTAAAGATACTCCTGTTAAAATACTACTAGCATCACACTAGGAAATGTCCAATTAACTAGATTAACTTGTTACTGTCCATCACGGCACCAATTGCACATTAACAACGTACTGTAGGGTTTTTAGTTGTTAATCTACTTCAGTCGGCACACTACAAAGAGTGCAAGGGAAGTGGACGGCTGTATACTGTATTGTCAGTATTAATGGCTGACATGTGACAGCTGGCGCAAGCTAATTCATAAGGTGTCTCCAGACCAAGCAAACTTGTTCAGAGTAGTCAAAGACTACTTAAAACTGTCTGATTGCAACAGACTAGCATTTTTTTAAACCAGTCGCCCGACAAAACATTATTTTTCCCCATGCAAATTTCATAAAGCTTATTATAAACGACTTTGGGCTAGTTTTCCTGTAACATAGCTTAATATTCATAGTTGCCCCCGTTGCTTTAGTTTGGGCTTATTTCTGAAGTGTAGTTGCCTTTTTTGGGCTTGCTTTCATGATTCATTTTGAAAATAGCGGATGTAGGGCTCAAGTGGTGGAACTGGTTGATTCTTTTGCGCTTGTTTTCATAGACCTGGTCACTTGTTTCACTCACAGAATCTGGCAACACTGGAGCCTCTGCAATGCATCCCGCAACAAAACAAAACACACAGCATTTGTTTCGCTAGTTTTGCTTTGGAGTTGATTTTGGTATATCAATTGAGAGTTGAGAATGATTATGGTAGTATTTACCCCCTCATCACTACAACGTGGATCGCGTCGGCTACCGAGGGTCGCCAGTAGGCGACGGAACATGTTCGGTTCTTCATCAATGGGTTCCGACGCGTCGGCAAGGCCATATGGACGGCAAGCGACGGGAGCTCGTCATCGGGAGTCTCCTGCCGACACTTTCAAACTGGCCGACAGCCGACGGTCTGTGCAATGTGGAGCTGCCTATACACATTACCCATACTTGTGTGGCCATAAACTCACACATGCATACTTAGTTATACAGACACAGTTATAGGGGATATCAGTTGTCTGCCTGGATTTAACCCGGGCAAAGAGTTCAGTTTGGCAAGCGGTGTATACTGTATTTGGCCTTTTTGTCTGCATGGCCAGTAAACCCAACCCATCCTTCTGTTCAGACCTGAAACACAGTATTTGTTTGACGCTGCGCTATGAGAACCAACTTATCCCTGATCAAACAGGCTAATAAAAACAGGACAATTGGGGCAGAAATGGGTGAAAACAAAGGCGAGGAAGTAAAAGAATAACAAAACAAGGGAAGGTTATGGGAAGCGGAAGAGATTAGGCTTGTGAAGACTGAACATTGACCGAAAGATTACTCTTGTTAACGGCAGGAAGGATGAGGGATCTGTCTCTGACGCTCAAAAGTATGTCTAGTAACTGATACCACAGCACCTTATGCTCTGCTTTATTTTTCCAGCAAGTGTTTGTGTATCTATGTAATGTATGTATGTAGGCTATACGTGCGAGCGACCGACCAAGATATGGCTACCATGCAAACACATCTTGATCATTCGTTTCTCATGTTTTCGTTACATAGGCTCGTTTTTAAATGACCAGAATGTTAAGAATGTTATTTAGATTTAAACACTAGGTTCATTGTTTACCCGGTATGCCATAGTTTAATTGTATGTGATGAGGATGAATTTAGTGGAAACAAGGACCCCTAAAAACTGCTATTAAAATATTCAATCAAAACATGATTTCACTCTAATATTCATGTTTAGCTTGTCTTCTCTGTGTGCACGTCATGTCCCCAGAGGGACAGCAGTCCTGCTGGGGTAGCAGCAGCAGGGTCCGTCCGTCCGTCCGTCCCCCCCCCTGTAGACTGAGACTGTAGCCGTAGCAGCTGGAGTCATTATTTAATGCCGGCAGAGACACAAACACTCTCGCTTGTCTGATCGCCTCCCTATGCTCGCAGCATTGCTGACTAGCTTATCTTCCTAACACCTACAGGCATGTACGCATGCCCACACACACACACACACACACACACGTATGCAAGCACAGGCACAAATGCATGCGTGCACATAAATACCTCAATCACATTAACGCTATAACCTCAGAAGTCATTATACCCCCCCGCCGCCTACACAGGGTCTATTTATTTGTTCTTGGCGTATGATCCAATAGCGACGTAGCCCGGGGCGCTGACATGGGCTGTATGTGTGTGTTATGACCAGAGTGTCTTAAAGAGACTATGCACGCATGCACGCACGCACGCACGCACGCACGCACGCACGCACGCACGCACACACACACACACACACACACACACACACACACACACACACACACACACACACACACACAGAGGGGGTAAAGACTTAGTAGAGACGTAAGGATGGCAAAAGACAGATTTAAAACACAATATCGAACTGAGACAGAAGCAAAGCAGAAAGTGCACAGTTGAATCTAATTTGGAAACTAAAACAATATGATCAATATCTCAATATGATGAACTAATGAGTTTCTAGTTCATGCATAGATGCAAAAGGACAGTGTGTCAACTGTCAAACGTACTGTAACCACGTATGTTCTTTATCTTGCCAGTCGAGAAGGGATTGAGGGAAAAAAATCATTGAGAGAGAGAAAGAAAAAAAGGGTGCTGGAATGAAACAGAGTGAAGAGAGATGTCACATGCTAAGTCAGACTGGCGGAAAGAATTCATGCCCTGCAGGAACACATGGTAACCACAGATTCTCTTGCTTCTTAAACTCTCACCTGACGAAAACAAAGCCACGATGAAACGCTTCAGCTTAAAACAAAACCACACGAAAGGCCCAGGACCGACGTTCGTTCGGAGCCTTGCCATCTAGGCAGACTTTATTTAGCCTTTTGCACACTTTGGCTACAAGGCCATCTGGCCATGTGGGATATTCCAATTTATCATAATACACTGTATACTGTGTAGAGATGATTACAAAATATCCACCTGTGAATCCATCCTCTAAGCTCTTCTCTAGAGGGTGAATGGATCTATGATGACATCTGCTGGGGTCAGAGATGGTGTAGGTCTCACAGCGGGATGGTGGACCCTTCGTCTGCACCCCCCTCCCGAAACACAAACAGAGGGTCCAACCCCTGGCCTCGCCTGCCCTCTACCTGTCCTGGTGACCCTTGAGGGTCAAGAGGCACTGCCCTTACAGCCCTGCCGTGCCCTGCACCGGGCACTTTCACTCTGAGATTTAGTCTGTCTGTGTGTGTGTGCGTGCATGCGTGTGAGCGAGCATGCGTGCGTGTGTGTGTGTGTGCATGTACTGCGTGCCTATGTGTGTGTGTGATCGTCGATGGGACACAGGGGTGAAGGGTGACTGTGAAAGTGCATCAATGTTCCTGGAACACACGCTGTTGCATGTGTGCGTCTCCAGATGCCCACAATACAAAACACAGACAGACAGAAAGAGTGAAAGAGAGCGACTGAGTGTGTGTGTGTGTGTGTGTGTGTGTGTGTGTGTGTGTGTGTGTGTGTGTGTGTGTGCTTGTGTGCGTGTGTGCGTGTGTGTGTGTGTGTGTGTGTGTGTGTGTGTGTGTGGGGAGGGGATTTGTCACTTTAATGGTCACTTTTATGGCCGGGGAGGGTTGGGGGCAGCCAGACTGGTCATCTAAGTAGAGTCCAGAACAGGACCAGACAGATGTATCAGTGTTGTTGGGTCTTTATGCGACAAAGTGGGAGACAGATGTATCCTCCTCCACAGTCAATACAATGTTGGCTTTAATTGGTTTGGTTGGGTGGGCGGACACTGACAGACAGTGACACTAGCCTACAGAAACACGCTTGTGTGGTACATGAGAGTCTTGGATTTGAAATCCCAGGCAGGAGGAAATGAACTGGGTCGCACGCACGCACGCACGTGCAACACACAAGTGTTTGGTCAAACCATGTGACTTCCATTGGAAAAGCATTGAGGCGGCTATGAAACACAGACGGCGCAGAGCATGTTTGTCTGATATGTGTGTACAGGGCCAGACAGACAGACACACATGCTTGCTTAAGAGCTGATGTTGAGATAAACTTAAGCAAGACACTCAAGAAGACACTCAAGGCACTCAACCCCAAACTGGACACTCATGGGTGAAACAAATTAAGTAAAACGATGGCTGAGCTTGGGCTGAGGACGTAAAGACCTGAGTGGTGTGATTGCATGTGGTTATACCGTATGTGCACACTGCACATCATGCGTGCCTGCTGAGCACACCTTCAGTGGATAAATAACAGTTCAAGGAAAAACAACTAGCCATCATTAGTGTCAAGGACAACTATGATCCACACAGCCGGAGCCACGTAACTTTATTTAAGCTTCAAAAGCACACAAGTGGGACGAAAAGAGGAATTTCCATTTTTTAAGAAAAGTAAAGAAAGGGGTGGGAATGGGTATTTAAAAGCCAGGGCTTTTTCGGGGGAATTAACAAGCTTATCCGACTATCCGTGGAGGTGCTCCGTGAAAACAAGCGGGGACGGAACAACTCCTGAGGTGCCGTGAGAGAGAGAGAGAGAGAGAGAGTGAAAGACCTCTCCATGGCATGTCCAATAGGACTTAACCAAGGAGATCCCCCTTCCATTTACAAATGCCCTCAGACAGATCTGCAAAGGAACAACCAACACGACTGTAAAAGCTGCACTCTAGTCTGCACTAGTCATTCACTGTCAGTAGGTGTTCGTTTTGCTGGGCCTGGAGCTGCAAAGCAGGCTAACACCCAGTGCCCTTTTATGTCTCTTGAATGCGTGCCGTGGCCTCTAGCAATACAATACTAGTATAAAGTTATTAGCCATAATGTACGTGCACCTTTTTTCCTCTGCAACTCTCCTGTATCAGTAACCCCCCTCCTCCTTATTCTTTCAGTTCTTGCCTCTCTCTCTTTGCTGTGTCTCTTACCTGCACTCGCCCGAGGGGCCAGAAAGTAAGCAACAGATTAGCAGTGCTTGGAGAAGGGGCTGTTGTAGCGTGCTGTAATGCAGACTGTCAGTCTTACACAGTTGGGAGGTGGGTGGGGGGGGGGCAGTAGTGGTGGTTGTGTGTAAGGGGGGTGGTACACAATGCCTCCTTGTTCAGGCCAGCCCTCCTGCACCCCACCTCTCCACTTCCCTCCATCTCCGATTCTCCCTTTGTACCCCCTTCCCCGTCGCACCACTCCCCCCTTCCTATGGTTTTAATCAAACCATATAGAATTAATGAGGCGTAACATGTCGTATCACAGCACCACTGTGGAGTATCACAGTCCAGAACTGTCCTAAGAAAGGATGAGTTGAAGACAGAAGGAACGGAATGTGTGGAGCGGTGGAGGGGAAAATGTTTTCAAGGAGTTGGGATCGACACGGCCACGTCGACTCTCAGAATGCGACATAAATCAACTCCCAGGAAGCCGAGTGAGCGAGAAGCAGAGAGAAAGAAGACAGTAAGGGGGGCTTCAAAGCGTGGTTGAAATTCCCACAGATACAGGAGCAGAGGTGGTGTGTGTGCAACTGTGCGTACTACATACAGTACATATCTGTGTGTGTGCGTGCGCGCGAGCTTGCATGCGTGAGTGAGTTTTAGTGAGTGTCTGCCTGGGTGTGCATGTGTGTGTGTGTGTGTGTGTGTGTGTGTGCATGTGTGTGTGTGTGTGTGTGTGTGTGTGTGTGTGTGTGTGTGTGTTTTTGTGTGTGCGTGTCACTGTGTATGATAGGATAATTTGAGTGGGGTGGACGTGAGTACAGTAGAATCTACTGAGTAGATAATTGCGTACACACACCTACACACAGGCACGCACGCACGCACAGTCGCACGCACGCGCACACACACACACACACACACACACACACACACACACACACACACACACACACACACACACACACCTGCACAGCATCTTTCACAACATTTCTTACTTTTGCTTCAGCCCTGATCTGTGTTTATGTTGGGAACTTGGGACTGTGCAAGCATCCCTGCTTGCAGGAGCAGGCCCCAACCATTACTATCTGGTGTTTATGGTGTCTTTATTTAGCCTACGTTTTCAATTCAAAATGAATCTATAGGATTCCCTGGGCGCTGCCTTCTCATATTCTCATGTTTATGCAACAGTACAGGATAAACAAATTATGTTAAGCGTTGACACACCACACTTGCTACAGTACATTTTGCCATATTTGTGACACGGTCACACGCGCACACACACGGTCACACGCGCGCGCACACACACGCACGCACGCACGCACGCACGCACGCACGCACGCACACACGCACGCACGCACGCACACACACACACACACACACACACACACACACACACACACACACACACACACACACACACACACACACACACACACACACACACACTGTTGCTTGATACAGTTGAATCAGGTTTGGGGATAGATAGGATGGAGTACCCTGCTGCCTTAATGAATGATGCTTGCATAGTGGCTATGAGTGTGAGACTGCGTTCCTTCACACATGAAGAATTAGGACCCCCACCCCCATCCATAACAGTCATTACCATAACCCAGTTTGGGTGGGTTTTAAGCAAAATAATGATTATCATATTGGGATTAAGAGCTGAATGGTTGAGTCCTTCACTGTTGATTATAAGCAGCTGTTTAAGACGGTCATTACTGAATTGCGAATCCAACCCGTCTCTCAGTCTGTTGGCGTAGGACTCAATAGGAGTCTAGAGGTTGTTGAAATGTTAGGTTCTAAGGTTATGTTTGTTCTGTTTCACACTGTCATTAGCGTGCCGTCTGGGCTGCATGCATTGGGTTAAATGATGACTTTTGTTTCAAAATGAGATCTGTTGTTTGGCAGAAGAGACTCTCTTACAGAAAGATGGTATTTTAAGTAAGTAAGGTAACGGTAAGTACAGTAACAGTCTTGTGTTGACCCACTGAGCTATATTTTTGAAGTATTGTTAGAAGCTAACTTTTCAAATCATTTAAAGGGAATAGCTCTCTTTCAGTGGGATCTGGGATGATTTAATCAAATTGCCTAAAGTAGTATCTCGTTTTCTCAGTTGCCAGAATCACATTACTATTGCTTTGTCTTTCATAATTTAATTCGTTCCAATAGCAGCCAAGTCATGTATGCAGCATTACCTCATTCGGGATGCATTCCTTTTCTTGTGCATTTCTTGGCATCTATAGTAATGCTTTTATCCAGCACATGCGTCAGGACATGACCAAGCTGACAACTGAAGCCTTTCTTCTCAGAAAACATCTAGGACTAGATTAAAGCCAATTTTCTTTAATTTACTTTTCTATTAATTCTTTCCTTCGAGTTTCGGTTTGACTCATTCAAACATGCACGTGTGTTGGTTGGCCTGGCACAGCCTGACTTTGTGAAAGACATGACCCCCAGCACCCTTTCAAGATGTAGTACAGAAACGCACGCACGCACGCACAGTTACACACACACACACGCACACACACACACACACACACACACACACACACACACACACACACACACACACACACACACACACACACACACACACACACACACACACACACACACACACACACACACACACACACACTGTTACATCACACTGTATGTGCTGAGTGCTGACAGCCCCTCATGGTTCACATTTCTCTGGGACTTTTTAAGCATGACTGTAAATGAAACTTTGTTGGTGCCAAACACTTCTAACAATAAACACGGCCCTATACATAACACTGCTGAGCCATGAATCTTACTCCCAAATCATGGCTCATCTCATACAACTATTCAATATCACATTATTACAGTTTAAGAATAGATGTTGCACATGAATGTCATATCCAAACTGATAGTCATCTGTTGAGCATACAAAATATTAGCTATGAAGTATGAACCCTTAATACAGACTTGCACTCTAAGACAATCCATGTCTAAAGGCTTAAAGATCCATCTTTCAACCTGTCTTTTCTTACGGTGATTTACGTGAAGTAGACTACATCACTCTGTGAAGTTACGTTTAACGTGTTATTAAGTTTAAAAAAGGGGGAGATCAAAGCTCCAACACAATACGACACAGAATACAAATGCGAGACATATAGACATCGGCCCGTTAATTCGAGACCTTTCTCAATACCGCGAACTGCATTTCGCCAAAACAAGTCTCTAAACAGAATCACAGCCCCCACTGCCCCCGATGCCGCCTCCTTCCACCGCAGTAGACAAAACAAGCAGGAGGCAGGGTTTGTTTAGACAGAGCTCACCTGGCACACACACACAGGCACAGAGGCAGTGATCAGGCCAAGCCCCAGGGGGGAGTTGAAGTGTAGGGAGTGGGGTGATGGAGGAGGAGGAGCAGCAGCGGGGTATGGAGGGAGAGAAATAAGACAGGGAGGATAATTTGGGGGACACGTGTGGAAGGGGGGAGGGCAGGGCTGAAGGGGGATGACGCAGGGCCACTACTCGATCCAGTCCAGGCCAGGGCCACTCCAAAAATACAGGGCAGATTAAGTAATGAGGGGCATTGAGCTGAACTGGCCAACAAGTGGAGGTGTGTGTGAATTGGAAAGCAGAACAAAGACTGCCGGTATTGGGCAAAAGCTGGAGGGTGGGGGTGTGTGTGTGTGTGTGTGTGTGTGTGTGTGTGTGTGTGTGTGTGTGTGTGTGTGTGTGTGTGTGTTGAAGGTGGCCTGATCCAGCATTTTAAACAGGGAAGATGTATTTACACGAGGCTTCGCTGTAGGAAAATATGAGATCCTCATGATCCCTATGTAAGTGGATCAGATTTGGATTTTGGGTGTTAACAAATAACAATATCGAACTAGAAATTATATGATCACAGATTGGATATCAAAGTGATGCCAATCCTGTTTTATGTTGTTTAATAGTTTTTTTTTCTTTTTTACACAAAATCGAAATCTAATCCACGTTAGGGATTAAGGGCTCTATTTTCGTCCATGCTAAACCCCTTATCCCTAAACTTCTTTGCCTTTTTTTTTTTTACTATTTTGAAAAACATTTTTGAATAGTTCAACTAGCCAATCTACATCAACAGGTTGTGAGCTTGTAGATTGGCTACTTTAACTATTGAAAAATGTTTTTCAAAATAGTAAAAAAATAAGTTTAGCTCTAAATAGAGCACTAAAAGTTTGAACTCTTGGGCTCTGGAGATTGAGTGACTGCTGTCTATGAAGTGACAGGTAAAACATTGTTTTCCCCTTCACAATATCCACCTTTTTGTGAAGCTAGTTAATATGTGACACCTAAGATTTGCATATGAATTTAGAGGACAAAACCTCAATGTTG
>NC_139717.1:37274070-37396570 GCF_964188405.1 Protomyctophum parallelum | reverse complement strand
CTGTAGTAGGATTGGTCTATTTTAGTATATACCTACCCTTTCTTTCTTTCTCTGTTCATCATAACAAATTCATTCATCATCTGGGGGGAAACAACTGTAAGGAAAAGGCTATATGGGGGCATCTCCTATTCTCCTTCCAATAACACTTGCTCTACGAATTTCCCTTTCCAACACCCAAGTGACTGTGAAAAAGCCATGTAATCCATGATGTGAACATTTCACGCATTATACAGTGTGAGTGCGCACATGTTTTCATCTGTTGTTGGGCCATTAAACGGTATGATAAGTCAGTTACGACCCGGTCGAGGATTTATCTAGTAGTAACACATTAACTACAATATCCCACGTCTTTATCTCCGTCTCTCATCAGTAAGTTATGCGTTCTGTTTCAGAAATTACTGAGTAAACGCGATAACTGATAACCCTGAAGCGCTTAACTAAAGTGGAAAACTGTTCTTTGATGTGCGTTCTTGCCTGTGGGTCATTCTCTGCTAATGCCACTTGGCCAAATGACGCTTTCTTTGTAGTTCATTTACGCGTGTTAAACTAGCTATGTTCTGTGTGATTTATGAAGCAAGCCTTCTGCATGCTGCAGCATGTCAACGGCACGAGTGCAAAACAACTAGTAAAGATTTGCGACTGGTGCGTAGTAGTAGGCTACGTAACGTCTGCAAAACAAATACACTTGGCGCTGGTCAATCAATCAATCAGTCATGCATTTATTTATTCATAAACGCCAACGAAAACAGCTTTTCCAACCTGAGAAGACGTCTTCGGAGCCCTGGGTGAAGTCGCAGGAGACGGCCAGACACGTTATTCCCAACACGAGCGCATAATTGACGGCTGAGAGTAGAGTCCCATCTGGGAAGAACATCCTTAAAGCCTCAAAGTGCGTGACTTTCTCCCAAACATCAGAGGGTCGAGCAGCATGGGTGCATTTTTATGTTCTGCTGCGTCGTATGCCGAATAAGATGTTTGGCTCCATAATTCCCCTATCTCTCTCTCTCTCTCTCTCTCTCCGGGTCAACTCATCATTCCACCAAAGATAGAGTTGATCCCTGGGTGTCGGGCTGCAAGCAGCACAGTGCTTCTCCTTCGCTCTGCTTGCATTTCCAACTGCGTGCTTAGGAATAGGAAGGCTGCCCACCTGTAGGACGGTCGCTCGCGTGGTCTCAAAGCCCCTGGGTTACTATAACCAACCAACCATCCATCCACTGTTCCACTCATTCCAAGAAGAAGAAGAAGAAAAAAAGCAAAATGTGGAATATATTTGAAACATTTTAACAAGGTTATCTTGTAGGCCTATAGTCTATAGAGTGGAGGTCCCAGACACAAACTATTTTCAGATGGGGGTTTTCGGCCAATTTGGGGTCCAATTAAGGCATGATCTCATGAGTCATGTGGCATTTATGGAAGTTATTGAGATATACAAATAATAAATACAAATGTCAACTAACACTTGGAAGATAACAAAAAATACACGAATGGAAGAAAAATAAAATAATACAAATATTAATGGCATTTTTAAATAGTAACGGTATAAAAAACTAGTGATAAAATATATTGTTATAATATAATATATTGTTATAGTTGGCCGCTATAGGGTAGCCTAAGCCCATACAAATTGTTTACGTCTGAAAAATATAAGGCAAACCGAAGTTTGGCTACTTTATGTTGCCTAATAAGGCGGGCAAAGGCTTCAGCCCATACCTTTTCGGCCAAATAGTAGAACTATAAAGCATTGTCCCTGTGCTGGATTTAAGAATAAGACTGGCCAGTGCTTATCCTTATAGCCGATTATCGGCATTATTAGCCTACACCCGGCTTGGTTGAATTCAGCTTTCAATAATGAATTAATGACCAATTGTAGTTAACTGACCGCGGCAGAGTCAACGCATCTGATTGAATTTGTTTCAGGTGCGAATACTAGCCTGTCTGTCTGTCTGTCTGTCTGTCTGTCTGTCTGTCTGTCTGTCTGTCTGTCTGTCTGTCTGTCTGTCTGTCTGTCTGTCTGTTTGATTGATTGATTGATTGAAATATTTATTAACAGTTTGCAGAATTTACAGTACATTTCAAGCACAAACTCAATACAAAGACTGTTAACTGTGAGTGGACGACCCAATTAAGCATTACACTTGTTTACAACAAGGTCCACATTGTTCAATTCATCAAAACATTTAGAGACATACAAATAGACATTTCTATGTAGCTAAAGAACAGAACAGGAATTCATCATATACATATAGGAAGCAAAAAGGGAAAAGATACATATATACAGTGAGGGGAAATGGGGGGGGTGGGGGATTCAGATTTTACAGAGGCCAGTTTCGAATTGCAGCCATCCGTAGGTGCCCTTTGAGAGCGGTTTTGAAGGAGTCAAGGGATTCACATGTCTTAATGACTGTTGGTAGGGCGTTCCACATTTTGGTGGCATAGGAGCGAAAATAATTAAGTCCCTTGTTTGTGCCGAATCTGGGTTGTACATGGTTTGTTGCACTCCCTCTGGTGTTGTGGGTGTAGACTTCGTTTACATTAAGGTCTGTCTGTATCTGCTTAACTGTACTCACTCACTGTCTGTAGCTGAGGTCGACTGTGCAGTGCGCACTGTGCGTCAGGCAGGTGGAGGCTGATGATACAGCACGCACGTGTAACAGATGATACAACAGTGACATCGTGTGGAAAGCTGGCTTCATTGCATTGCTGTCATATCGAGTTTTAATGTTGTGCCATGCGGCTTCCGTACCGACTAGCAATATGCGACACAACAACAAGGTCAGACATCATCATGGCACTCTGCACAAAGAAGCTTGACGGAATGTCCGCTTTAAGATTATTACGAAATCTAAAAATTCACGAAAGTAAGTATTTCAAATAAGTTCACCCCTCATATGTATTTTAAAAGATGTCGTTTGACGTTGATGATATAAACAGTGACGTTTGCTGTCACTAGAGCTAGCAGCTAAATGCTACTTAACACAACATTGCGGCTACAGCGTTTAACTTTCACCTGAACTATCTATTCTAAACTCAACGTAGTTAAGTTATTAATGATTTAACATCCTCTAACAGGGTTCCTGTCTACGTCTTTGCCTCGCTTTGCTGTCGGTAGTGACGATGGGGGTCCACCACCCAAATTTATGCCTCCCCCTAAACCTGTCGTCATAGACAAAACACTAACAGAGTCATCCCTACGAAAGTAAGTATATCATTCATTTTCTTTAATTTCTTCGTTTGTTTGGCAATGTTGCACCAGAAGCGCTATTTAGGCCAACATGGCTCAACATGGGTTGGCAAAAGGGCCTTTCTGTGTGGAGTTTGCATGTTCTCCCCGTGTCCCCTAGAAGGTACCCTCACAAAAAACATGCAGTAATCCTGGTCTCTAAACTGCCTCCCCCTGGCCAACCGGGCGCCTGATGGAGGGGAAAGGAACTGGTTGGAATAACGTGTTCCTTCCACATGCTACGTCCAACCAGGGAAACTCCCCCTGTCAGGTGTAAAGGAGCAACTTGGACACTTGGGCATGAAGGAAGCATGAGTTCAAGTCCGTTGCTCTCCACATGTCCCCCATATATGGGGACTAGGTTGGCGGAGGTTGTGTAGAGCCCAGGATCACATTAGATAATTGACACAGGGGTGAAAAATGGGTTACAAAATCGTGGGATAAAAAAATATATATAAGAAAAAAAAAGTTGCAGTGCTGCGTGTAGTCTCACCCATTGTCCTCCACTTTCCCACCAGTTTCATTCACACCACCACATATCCAGTGATCACACATGGTAGGGTTACCAGATGTCCCTATCATGTTCAAATAGTTAGTCCCCTAATAGTTGGCTTTTTGTTTAAAGCTCTAATTTTTTCTTTTCTTGCAAGATGTGTTTTTAAGCCTGTTAAAATAACATGATGAATATCCCCCCTAGGTAGTACAGCCATGCCACCCGTGGCCAGAGAGTCTTTATGGTCGAATATGACATCAAGACATTTAATCCTGTTCCACACCACACCACCATGCCACCTGTGGCCAGAGAGTTTTTATGGTCGAATATGACATCAAGACATTTAATCCTGTTCCACACCACACCACCAACTATACTTCTGCCCCTCAAATGAACAGTTTAGATTTGGTCGCTCTAGGTATGGGCCGGGCCACACAATAGACAGGTGTCGGTCATTAATGACCTGCAACGCTCCTTTCTAATGTAATATCACAGCCATTCTAGGGCTATTTCGTTATATGCCGTTCCTAACTTCCTCCTGGGTGGACATCATCTTGACACAAAACAAGATGATGAAATAAACCAAAACATGTATAAGTCAATAAGAGAACACACAAAACGGTTCAAATTAAACTGCACAGCTTAAAATACAAAACCCTAACCTAACTAAGATTCTCAGTAGTAGCCATTAAAACTTATGGAGTTAACGACACAGACCATTTGAAAATGTAAACATGATCACAATGGTTCATAAAATACATAATAATTAAACTCCCACTAGATTGTATATGTATATATCGTGTGACTTTTCTTTCTTCAACCCTTTTTTCACAGAACATTTAAGTTTGTACTGTAAATGATGAGGATATTCCACCAACCAACTGCTATGATAGAGAAAGCTATCTGCCCGTAGACTAGCCCTGGTCCAACGCCCTGACAGGAAAGCATCTGCTGGTACACGCAACTAAACAACCACTTAGCTAGTCACCGAAACAAAGCCTGCTATGTTTTGGAAAAGCGTCTCCGGCCCCCAGGTTCGGCAGAGGCACAACCTGGAAATGTAGTAGTAGAAGAAGTTACTCTGTCCGGTACATTACTTTATTAAAATGGCACAAAGTGCATTTTAGAGAGAAGCTGGGGACCTGAGACTCTTCCCAGCCTGGAGAATAGACCTTTTCCAAAAGAAAGCATGCTTTGTTTTCGGTGAGTAGCTAAGTGGTTTTGTTTGTTTTCGGTAAAGTTGGACCCCTCGCTCGGCAGTAGAATTTTTACCCGTGTGCAGCAGAGGCTTTCCTGTCAGGGCGTTAGCGAGATGCACTGGACCAGGGCTACCCCTAGACCAAAAGTTGATACAGCGGTCCCCTCTAGTGGACGAATGTTGTTGTTAAATCTTGGCTTCATACAATATCTGTAAGACTGTAACATAAAGTGTCTTGCCTCTCTTTACCAGGTTTCTGAGTCCAGAGTTTATCCCTCCTCGTCAGAGAACAGACCCGTTCAAATTCCGCATGGAGAGGAAAGATATGATCCAAAGGAGGAAAGTACTGAACATTCCTGAGTTCTACGTAGGTACGAGACAACTACACTCAATCTAGCCACACTGGAAGTATACTGTATGTGAATGATGAGACTTTTCTGTTGGGCAGAGAGACAAAAGAACTGTAGAGAGAAGGAGAATGTTTACATTTTGGCTACTGCAGTTTAGTCTTGTAGTGAAATCAGAACTAGCTTCATCATTCAGCATGCATATTTTAAAAGATTATCTACTGTTTTTACTTTTTAGGGAGTATCCTAGCTGTGAACATGGCGGATGCACACGCCAGTGGGAAAACCAACCGCTTTGTGGGAATTTGCACTAGGAGGAGTGGCAACGGACTGGGATGCACATTTGTTCTTAGGAATATCATCAAAGGCCAAGGTGAAGACATTTATTTTCAGCATGTACTTTTCTCTAAATCAAACCTTCTCAAGTACTGAACAAGTAATCCCAAAAAGGGATGGACAAGAGTAAATAAAGTACACACACTTGTTCTCTGCCTCATGTCACCTTTCTCTCTCTGTGCATGCTGTCCAAATAGTCATTTTTCCTGTTGCCTACTAGACAAAGCAACATCCATTGTAAGGGTACAACAATTATTTGAAAAATAGATAAAAATAATTTAAATGCCCATGACTTCTTAACCTTGTAATCGTTATATAATGGTAAGTTATTCTGTTAAGTTTGGTAATGTTTAAATTGTCCAATATAATATGTACTATATATATATATATTTTTTAACCAAAGCTATAAAGGGACAATGACATGTATTGTTCTCTCTAACAGCCATTCCTGTAAATCTCTAATTTATTTGTGAAAATGTATTGATAGACTGGTTTAGCATTTTCCAACACAGTGTAAGAACATAGAGCTGGAGATTATTGAGATTCCTCCTTCCTTTCTATACTATATTTCACTCATGATACACTTATTACATTTAACAGTTGATATAGCCTGGAGAGCACTTTGAGTTCAGGGTTCATTGCCTTGCTCAAAGTCGGTATCATTTAAATACTGAGTTTTCCCAGCTAGTCCAGGAGACTGACATGTGTCAAGTCTACAATGCAACTGAACTTGAACTTCCCTAATATTTTGTGTGTGTGCACGTTGATACCCAGGTGTGGAGATCTGCTACGAATTGTACAGCCCTCGGATCCAGCAGATAGACCTACTGAAACTAGAGAAGAGGCTGGATGACGACCTGATGTACCTGAGAGACGCGCTGCCCGAGTACAGCACCGTAGACCCAGACATGGCGCCTGTGGCCTTCACCAATATAGGAGAAGTGCCCATCAACAAGGTGAGAAATCCATTAGTTAGTTTCTGCCTTCTAGCTTAACTTTCCTATTTATCTCACAAAATAAAGTAAATTATGATGTGACATAATAATAAACCAGTAAGATGAAGAGAAGTGACCTCGCCCCAAAAGGCGAGGTCTCGTGGCACGCTTCCGCCTGGTTGACGGCAGACTGCTGGGCGAGCACTGGCGCTTTGGCATGGGGGGTCAGATCAACGTATGGAATGAATTATGTACTGGCCATATATGGAGCGTGTCTTGAGTGTACAGGGTTTGATGAGGTCAGATCAACATGGAATGTCAGAACAGGAAAGACGGGTGGGGAATATCAACATATGGAATGTCAGAACAGGTGAGCTCCATATATGGAGAAATAAGGGTTTGAGGTCAGATGTACTCCGGCTCCATATACAGTATGCAGATCTAGGTGACAATCCAGTCTTTTCCATGTATGGTTATCCAGGGTTAGATGAGCTCAGTGTCGTGGTCTTCATATATGTAGATGGCCATATATGGTGGCATGACGTGTCATGAGGTGTGATGTCACAAGGTGTGACCATATATGGAGGCATGATGCCACAAGGCCTGACCATATATGGAGGCATGATGTCACGATGCGTGACCATATATGGAGGCGTGGGGTGATTTGGGGAGGGCTGACCCAAAAAATAGATTAATCGACGTTCAATCGATAAGCACGGGAGTCGATCTTGAAATAAAAAATCGAATAGTCATTAAAAAAAGCGGACCCTTTTGGTCCGCGAGCCGGCCCATTTTGGTCCGCAAGCATGGCTCCGTCCTCACATGTTAACGAGGAAGTGCAGCTACAGTCATGCCGTCCATGCAGAAAAATAAGTCAAGTGACATGGTTTCATTTTAAAATATGCAAAGAAGTCCACGACCGTGGTGGAAAAATAATGTGCCACGTTATCATGGCACCTGTAGCGAAGAGGATTCTATCCATCCCCGACTCCCTGCCGCATACTACAACCCCATCGCGCATCTTCTCCAAAGCTGGATTTATTGTCTCTTTTCTGCACTAATATAAGTACGGTAACTATAATATTGCACTCTCAGAGACGGAGCCGCTTTTTAGGTTGTGCGAATGGTGCGGCCGCACAGCACCTCACGAAGTCGCGCCTGCGAGGCCTCACAGCATTTTTGTATTCTTTGAAAACGTCTCTCTCTGTCTCTCTCTCTCTATATATTAACTATCGGTATTTAATTACATATTTCCATTTTGCACCAATATTATACTGCCATGTCTTAATAAGTTAATACAGTGTTGCTTTTTACAAATGAATTGAGCAAATTAAGAAGGTTGATCACAAAGTTAGTGTGGTATAGGCTACTTGGATAGGAATGCGACACAATTAAGAACACCTGCCTGGGTGCTGTGAACAGTGAAGAATGATATAGTTTCTTAGCTCGTGGCTTGTGCTTTCGTTTGAAGAAAGAATGAGTATAATCCAATAATTATAATCCAAGGTTTGTTTGTCTGGAGATCCAACACTATGTCATATTATTAAAGTAAGTAAACTTTAAGAAGAGCTGCGGTCATTGTGCTGCAGAGAAGCTGCTCCGCTCTGCTAATTGATCTGGCCTATATATTTGCGCAACTGACTGGCATGAGGTTAGCCTAATTACTTATTTGGCAGCACCTCCAATGACAATAGTAACCTTTATATACACATTTCAAAAGGCTTTCATATACTATTAATATTTTTCTAATAAGGTTTGTCCTTATAGATAGATATTTGATAATGTTTTTATCGTTTTGGATATTAATTAATTCATTATTAAAGCACAGGGCCTCGCATTTCTCCCAGGCAGCAAGGATTGCACTTAATACCGGTAGTCTATTGCTCAAAAAGCGCCCGCTTTTTGCGAGCCGTGCGCCTCGCAGCAAGCTCTGCTGCACTGTCATAAAGCCTTGATTAAATTACTCTTTATTTCAGTTACTTTTATGGCAAGAGAGAAGCAAAATGCCGTTTGTTTACACTTGACAGCGTGTGCTGTTTTGATTGGCAAAACTTATTATGCCTTATTTAGCCTATTTGTTTTAGTTTTTAGTTTAGTTCCATAGAGCCTGGGATGCCTACATGTGTCAGGCTTGATTGGTTGCGCTTAATAAGAGTTCATGTTATGGTCGGGTGGTGTTTTTTTCCATGAAGCCTCTGACTTTATTTCAGTTATAAATGTTACACGAGAGAAGAGAGAAGCAAAATGTCGTGTGCTGTGCAGTTTTGGTTTATATTCCTTTATTTGTTGGAGAGGTAATGCATGCCTATATGTCAGGCGTTGTTGATTTTATTTCTGACATGTGTCAGGCTTGAAGAGTTCATTCATGTTACAGTTTGTTTCATGTTACCGTTCGAGTTTGGATTACATATTCTTTTATTGGATTGAGAGGCAGGCCTAATTGAGAGGCGCTGTTTAGTAATTGTTAAATAAAAGACCAATCCTCTCTACTATTGGTATCTTCCGCAGCTATATCGCTGTTTTATTATAAGCCTAATTCATTGTGTGTCACTGCTCGCCTCGCCACCGTCGGGTGTCGAAGCGTCGAAGATCGATGTTTTTATTTATTTATCGAAGCGTCAATCTTCAAAAACGTGATCGAAGGCCAGCCCTATTTCATAGTAAATGCGACATACGGACATACAAGTAGGGGGTAGAGAGGAGGTTCCGTGTCAGAGTAGGTTTAGAGGGGAATACTACTCATTCTCAGCATTTTACCATGTCAATAATATACCTCAGTGACATCACAAAGATGTACTTCATAATTCTTTTCAGGCCTCCAGTTCTAGGCAACACAGAATCTGGGGGACTTCTTATTACATGACGTGTATTACATGACGTGATGAAGATATGTACAGTACCAATGCCAGGGTATAATTGGTTTACGATGGTGACGTAATGATATGTTTCAGTGTCGGGTGGATTAAACTAAGGGACAGACATACGCATCAAACCACCCGAGTAACCACATTATACCACTAATCAACTCAGAAATTACATATACATTACATATCTAGACATATACATATATATAGACATATGAGCATATGACGTGATGAATATATGTACCAATGCCATGGTATAATTGGTTATCGATGGTGACGTAACGATGACATGTTTCAGTGTCGGGTGGCCTAAAGGTAATGCCCCTATGTATACATGTATGTAATCTGACACCACTGCCATAACAGGCATAAGTAAGGTACGTAGCAAATAGCTAAACCTAATAATTCAGTATTGCAAACGTTCTTTCACAGAGAGGCTGAGATTTGAAAGTTTGTAGCGGTCTACAGTACTTGCACGCTCTGCTTGTGCACTAACAAGCAAGTAGGCACTCTGCAGACTGCAGTTCTAGTTATTATGATTTCCACACAAATCAAATCAAATCACAACAACTCTATGGTATATTAAGGAGGAGGTCTGAGAAGTACTGTGGAGCCAGGGCGTTTCAACATAAATTTTGTAGGTGATAAAGAGGAGTTTGTAATTGATGCAAAACAGGAAGCCAGTGCAGTTGTTCACGGGTAGGGGTGACGTGCTGCCAGGGCTTTGGCAAGAAAGCTAAATTATAATATTTCCTTCATCAGCTCAAGGTGAAGATGCGTCCGAAGCCATGGTCCAAGCGCTGGGAGCGTCCCAAATTCAACATCCAGGGCATCAACTTCCACCTGACCCTGACCCCGGAGCAGATGGAGCACGCCCAGAAGTGGGCACGGCCCTGGGTCGAGTACGACTTCCTCAGAGAGTACGACACCTCTAAGCTGGAGGTGGATATCCTCAAAGAGGTCCAACAGGGGGAAACTAACAAGTGAAAAGTGGTCTTGCTTCGCTTGATCCACCTCACCCTCGTCATCGACGCAAGCAACCATTCCAGAAATGGGAATCGCGATGGAACATATAGGGCTGTGGGGTGTTCATGTGAAACAGCCCCAACTACTCTGGGTTTTACTGGCCAGCTCATCCAGCAGTGAACCAGAGTTTGAATATGAAAGACATTTACCCCTCAAAATCAGTCGGTAAGCCCAGAGCAATGATGGTGTGTTATTCATTCATTTGGGGGAACATCGTACCTGTCATCTTGTTTTTCCGCTCTGATGTAAGGCTTTCTGTGTTAACGCATTTAAACGCATTTAGACCTGAATCTGAAAAAAATCTGAAAAACCTATATTTCTATGTCAGTGGTTCTGTACCAAAAGGGGTTCCCGTCCTGAATGGATTAGTGGCTCTGGTTTTATTTAATGCAGATCTATTAAAAAGTTTCCAAAGTAAAGGCTGTTTACATTTCATACTTTTTCAATCTTGATTTTACAATGTACATTTGTCGGTTTTGTATGTGGTGGTTAGCTTGGAGCTTAATGACTCTTGTCATACAGTACCACGTCTTGACACTAGGTGGTGATGTTAACCTATGGAATGTGTACAGCCATCATTACTAGCAGATGGATCCCTTTGTTGTGTGTCCTCCTGTGATGTGAGAGGAGAAACTCCTGGCATGTTAATTAAACAAATGTTTCAGTGTTAGAGCAGAGAGAGCGCATGCAGGAGGCGTGCAACCCTGTATTTTGGAGGGGAGAAAAAAAAAACCAACAACTGGAATTCAGTTACACTTGAGGACACCCGGTAGCGTTTTACTGTTGTGGATGGAAAATTGTGGTGTCGAGATGGTATGTTAGAGCGTCAATTGGGTAGTATAAAAAAAAAAACACTTGGACCCCGTATGTTATGTCTGGTGTGTGTGTGTGTGTGTGTGTGTGTGTGTAAACACACCGAATGCGCCCTGCACTCTAATTTCTCCATATTACAGGATGAGACGCAGAGAAAATAGCC
Source organism: Protomyctophum parallelum (assembly GCF_964188405.1). Taxonomy (NCBI): domain Eukaryota; kingdom Metazoa; phylum Chordata; class Actinopteri; order Myctophiformes; family Myctophidae; genus Protomyctophum; species Protomyctophum parallelum. The sequence goes on along the minus strand of NC_139717.1, from coordinate 37,385,175 downwards.
TCTAATACTGGAGTAGCAGATGTTTACTGAGCTCATTATGGACCACACAGATTCCTGCTGTCTGGAGATGTACAGTATCGCAGGAAATGCGAGAAACGTTACGTTACTTTCAACATTGGGGGAAGCGATACACCGCCCAGACTAGATCATTAACGATGCCCATGGAATTTATTACAATTGTGCAACGATAAGGGCTGTAATTAAACGTGATGTATGTGTGATTACCTCATAGGAGACATAAGTCAAAGTGGTGTCTGTTTTAACTCAGTCTCTTTCTCTCTCTCTCTCTTTCTTACTAGAAAGTCTAGTATTTCGGTGCTCGAACCTGCTATCTAAGCCAGTGGTTCCCAAACCTTTTCATGTCAAGGACCCCCAAAATGACACTCATTAGCCTGTGGACCCCCATTAGGATAGATATGCCAGGGACCCCCATAAGAGACGACTTTTACAGCTCTAGCAGTGATCTTCAACTATTTTCATTTCAAGGACCCCCCAGTTTGACATGCATTAGTCTACGGACTCCCATTGTAAAATCAATGTTAATTTAACTCTTGAGTTACAGACCCATAAGGGTCCATTTCTCTTCCAAACTATCGTTTAGCTGGGGACCCCATGGAACTCCCTCAAGGACCCCTGGGGGTCCCCGGACCCCACTTTGGGAACCAAACCACTCTGCTCACATCCTTGCTCTGTCAAGAGCTGGTGCCCTGAGAAAAAAAGTGTGTGTGTGTGTGTGTGTGTGTGGTGAACTGAATGCCACATTGTCATTAAGCTGCCCACTAACCCAGCTTTCACCTTTTCATTTTTCACTCAGTAGCTCTCTTTGGGGTCTGACGTGTGTGTGTGTGTGTGTGTGTGTGTGTGTGTGTGTGTGTGTGTGTGTGTGTGTGTGTGTGTGTGTGTGTAACAGAAGTGTGTTTGTCCTACTGTATAGCAGGACTCCTGCCAATGCATACCAAGGTGACACCAACTGCACTGGTAAACCAACCAGCTTCAACCGTTAAAAGTTACATGGCCTGAGTTACTGCTTCTAGGAAATTTCCTGTGTGTGTGTGTGTGTGTGTGTGTGTGTGTGTGTGTGTGTGTGTCTGTCTACATCTTGTCTGTGTAGAAGTAGTTTAGGGGGTGGCTGGTTTTGAATGAATGTGCCTCCCCATGCCCTCAGGTTGACTTCTCAGCACCTGGAGTAAAGTTAAAGCCCCATGGCTGGGAAAAGGAGATCAAACACCAGTGTGCGTACACACACACACACACACACACACATACAGTGTACACTGTATCCTGCAGACAGGCTCATATCATATCAGCGTTACAGCAGACAGACACCTCAAACAGTGTGAACTGTTAAACGTCTAATACTGGCACGTCTGTCAATCCTCGGCCCGAAACCTGATAGACCACCCCCCCCCCTCTCTCTCCTTCCCCACACACTTGTTCATGGTTGCTGAAGGCGTTGGGGCGGGTGGGGGGCCATGCAGGCCCAGTAGGGGGTGGAGGTGGAGGTGGAGGTGGAGGGTGGGCTCTATAATCCCAACCATCCTCTCTCCCCACTGCACCCCCAAACTGTAAAGCATGGTGGGCTGATGATGACTATACAGTACAGCGCTGCCACTGCTGGGGAAGGTCAGCGCTGGAATGGAACGGGAGGAACGCACTCTTTCTCTCTAATCCGTCTTCCTCTTTGCCTTTCTCCCTCCTCCGCTGCTCCCATGACCTTCCTCTACGTCTCCCTCTCTCAGGAGGCGGTGGGGGGTGGGGGGGGGGGGGGGGGGGGTGTCGCGTCGCCTTTGAAAAGGAGCAAGGTTTATAAATTGAGAGGATGTGATGAGTGGTGTACGTTTCCACTCCCACAGGTTTCTCTGGGTGTTCCTGACTGTGAAGTTACTGTACACGCAATCAGGGGCTCTGCGTCTTTGTTTACTGTAGTGTATATAGTGTGTATACCGCTGGTAACTTCTCACACTTTTTCAACGTCAAGGACCACCAAACTAACTCATGTATTTTGACCACCATTTTAAACTGTTTGGTGCTAGGGGGATCCCCCATACAAGATTTGAGTTATTAAGTGTTTTAAAAAGAATGTTATGAAAATAGCAAATCTAAGATCTGCACAGTGCTATATCTTCAAATACTATGTATTCAGGGTTATACTGATATTGATGCTATTATTAGCTAATTATATTGGGGGATCCCCTGGAATCCCCTCAAGGACCCCTGGAGGTCCCTGGACCCCACTTTTGAGAACAAATACTATATACTGTATAATACCTGAATGCCTGTCTATCTCTGTGTTTTGCTTTCCGTCTGTCTGTCTCACTGTCCATCTCCAAGTGCTGATGTCTTTCTCATCGAGTGATTTCTTACTTGGCACTCTGTAACCCCTGATGGGTCTGGGGGGAAATTAGTTTCCCTTCTCTTTGTCTCCGTCTGTAGTGTGTGTGAACTATATGTTTTGAGCTGTCTTGTGTGTGTATGACAAGCGCAATGGGATATTGGGCCACCCATAGGCCCTAGGTAAATTACACCCTGTGTGTGTGTGTGTGTGTGTGTGTGTGTGTGTGTGTGTGTGTGTGTGTGTGTGTGTGTGTGTGTGTGTGTGTGTGTGTGTGTGTGTGTGTGTGTGTGTGTGTGTGTGTGTGTGTGTGTGTGTGTGCGTGCGCGTGCGTGCGTGCGTGTGTGTGTGTGTGTGTGCATGCTGTTCCGGCCCACCCGTAGACCTAGGTAAATTACACACTTGAGTTTCACCATATGTTTCTAGTGAAATGACACGACCGTCTGCCTTTCTCTCCCACTGTCCCATGGGCCGACTAGGACTTCTGCTGCCATCACTCTCTCATCTCTTTCTTTCTCTCTTTCTCTTCCTTACACACACACACACACACGCATACACGCGAACTGACAGTGTGACAGCTGTTTGGAAGCATTACATTACTGGTTGCAGGAAGCAAGCAGCTGATGTCTTAGGTTTCAGAAGATGTGCACATTGCAGTCGTTTCACTGATCAATGGCGTCCTGTTGCAGCTCAGCGGGCGGCACAGCGTCACCCAGGTGAGGGGTTCCATTCTCCTGCTGGGGCTGGGTCATCCGTACAGGAAATGTTCTGGTCTTGAATCTGTTGCACAGGGTTCAGTTAAATCTTTATTTCTATTTCTCCCAATGTAGTCTTTATATTCCTGAGTCCCCATGCAGTGTCCCTAGTCACTGCTAACTCCTACAGTTGGTCCTAGGGAGAGCACTAGTCACTGCTAACTCCTACAGTTGGTCCTAGGGAGAGCATTAGTCACTGCTAACTCCTACAGTTGGTCCTAGGGAGAGCACTAGTCACTGCTAACTCCTACAGTTGGTCCTAGGGAGAGCACAGACAAGGCAATAGGCAACCATGTGTCTCTTCATACATGTGATATCGAAGCTGCTTAGTGAGTTTTACCCGGAGGACATGAAGCCTAACAGGGCAACCACACTAGTAAACTACCGGTAAAGGCCAGAGTTTTTTTCGTCGTGGTGAGCTTGGAGTCGCTAGTGGAGCGACTTCCCACCTTTCTCAACTGGCTTCCCTGTACTTAGTTCGCTCTTGTCCCCCCTACACCAGACCTCTTTCCCAATAACATAGCAGATCTACAAGCTCACAATGCCTCTCAGCACGAGACGTTGTGAGCTTGTAGAGCTGCTATTTTCGGCCAATGTTCCTCTCAGAAAAGGGACATTAGTAACTCTGAGGACCCTGAACGGGTCCCTGTTGAAGACCCCTGCCCTAGGCTCCACACACAGTGACGGGTATGAACTTTACCTGAGCGCCACTGACCACCTTTCCAAATACTAAAGAGTTAAGTCTTAAAAAGACAAAAGAGTGGCCGCACACACTGATATATGACCACCTTTCCAAATACACCACGTCTCAGAACGCGTGTTCCTGTGTCCAAAACAAATGCAAGTGTTTATCTATACCGAGGACATGTGATTTGAGCCCACCTCTGGTGCCAGTGGTCAGTGCCAGCAGAATTGAGTGGGTGGACGACAGGCTGTAATCTGGGAAGGGTTACAATTACCAGTGCCGTTATTATTGCTGTGTTGACTCATCAACGGGGGCAGTAAAAGTTACAGAGCTTGAGCTTTGAAACAAATCAGTTGTCACTAGTCGGTTACCTGCTGTCTAGCATAGACTGGAGGAACCGTGTCTGACCAGACATGGGGTCAAATAAGAGATACAAATTTATGAAGAATTTGTTTAATTTTTAATCTGCTTGGAAAAGATTGGTCAATTTGGGTGTTATGTTGAGTTTTCACACTGTCGCTGTCATTACAGCATCCTTTGAGATGGATGTGCAAGAATATTCGTTTTTCTTACACTATTACTTTGACGATACAGTTTTACATGTTATTATGTATTTATTATCCACCTCTTCTATAAACTGGCTCTGTATGTCTAGAGACCGCACATCTGACATAATCAAAGGCTAGGGTGTTGTTTGTCTGTCTGCATACGGGTGGGTTGGAAATACACCCCGTAATCTTATCATAATATGAACGCAGGGCACAACACCAGGCTATACATAATATTAACTGCATAGCCCCAACAACATTCCCCAACAAATTCAGGTCACAGCTGGCAGAATTTGTCCTTGGTGTGTGTGTGTGTGTGTGTGTGTGTGTGTGTGTGTGTGTGTGTGTGTGTGTGTGTGTGTGTGTGTGTGTGTGTGTGTGTGTGTGTGTGTGTGTGTGTGTGTGTGTGTGTGTGTGTGTGTGTGTGTGTGTGTGTGTGTGTGAGACTGTGTGTGCTTGCTCGCTCACACAAATGTATTTTCCCCACGTTTAGGATGTCCCTGTCCACATGCCGTCCAAGATAAGAAACAACCAAGGCTGTTTGATGCATTCTTCACATTTCCTTGATATCACTGCTTGTTCCTGCCACTCCTCCCTGCGTGTGTGTGTGTGTGTGTGTGTGTGTGTGTGTGTGTGTGGTTAGAAACCCTCAGAACCTGAAATGGCAGGTCAAAACGCAACACATTGTTCATTTTGATGGCTTTTAACTAAGTTATAACTCCTATTCGGGTCGCGATGACCCTGCCTGGGATTGAGAGAGAGAGAGACCCTTGGAAATAAACAGTCCAGCTGTGTGGTCTGAAAGAACTGTGTTAAGTGTAACATGTGGGTGTAGTTGCACCCCGTGGCCACAGCGAGGCGCTTCTCTCTTCCTCTTTCCAAAGCCTTTCTACTGGCTCCAGCTCTGCACAGCTGGTCTTCTTCTTTCCTGAGCTCTAATTGCAGCTCTGTCCTGGGAAATGCAAGGAGGAAATCCCAGTGCTTTCGCCCCGCAACAATGATGATAAAAAGAGGTGAGGGAGAAAAAAAAGAGTTTCAGCTGAGATGAAAGAGGGGAAGGGAGGCTTAGGGGGTAGAGGAGGTGTAGGAGTGCACCGCCTGAGAAAGGGAGAGAGGTATAGTATATAGGGGGGAGTGGTGAGGAGGAGGAGGGGGGGGGGGGGGGGGTGTTGTGAGCTAGTAAACGCTCGTTTATTAACCTAATTTAGTTAAGAGGGTGAGAGAAGGGAAAATGGGGAGGATCTGCGTACTCAAATTCTAAACGCTATAGGTTGGGGAATTGCTAATGAGGGCTGCAAACACAGACGCACACCTCTCTCTCTCTCTCACTTTCTGTCTCTCACTCTTTCTTTCTCTCGCTAATGCACACAGCATACACACCCTTTACTTAGCTCACTCCCTCACTCATACCAGATTCACCTTGATCCTCTGCCAAGTATGCAGACAGAACACACACACACACACACACACACACACACAGGACTGAGGTAGTGCTATGGCCTCATCGTACCTCCCCCTCCTGCTCCCATCACTTTTTTCCTTCGCTTAAATCCCACTGCGGCTCCAAGACATTTCTATGGATTGCCATCAATCTACAGAGAGAGAAAGACTGACAGGGGTAAGCGCTCAAGAATAAAAAAATAAACCGGAAAGAAAACGTTACATATGTCCTCCACTCGTGAATGCCGATTCCCAAACCACATATTTTCCACATTGTCAAATCTAACCCTTAACACCCATCTTTCTCCACAGGCAGTCTGTGAAGACTGCTACCAAATCTGACAGCTGACAGGTGTGATGATTTTAGCTGGCATAAAACTATCATACCGCATGCCCCACAAACCTGATTTGGCCATATGTTGCCACTCTCTATATGACCTCCGGTTCTATCTCCAACTCACCAAGTGCCCTCTAACTGCAAACAATGAGAGATGCTGACCCATACACATAAACCCAGATAGCCACCCATCCTTTGGTCCATTATACGTGCTGACCGCTAATGACCCGAGATGGACACTAAGAATGCACACTTAAGACGTATGCCGAAGACAAATGGGCGAAGATGCACTCTGAACTATTGACAAATGGCGTGAAACACACACTGAGGACAGACACTTAGAATGCGCGGTGAAGATGGATGACGCGCAGAGGCGCGTAGTAGTGAAGACGCACCCATAAGTGAACTGTAGTTGACAAATGAACAGCCGTCGCTTAGTGAGTGAACGGCGGAATTCCCGCTGTGGCCGACCAGGCACGACTTGCTTTGCTTGAAGCTTTGAGAAGGGTTAAGTGACTTTTCCCTCACCTCCTCCCCGCACAGCTTGGATCCAAACAGGGTCAGGGACTGCTCCACTGCGGTAGCCTATTCTTTGCCCGACAATCACCGAATTCTGCTTTCGATCTCCTTTTGTTTTGTTTCTGAAAGTGCTTCACCCACAATAGCCTACCGCAAAAAAAAAAGTTTGTATAATTCTTTCTGCTTTTTCTGTATGTTTGAAGTAGCAGATGGACGTGGTGTGGGGTTTACCTCATAGGACAAAGGCAGCATAGTGAAGTATTTGAAAATTTTGAATGTCTGTTTCTGTGATTGTCAGTTTTCCTTATAGTGTGTGATGCACAGTAAACCTCTCCAATCTGGTAGGCTACTCTATGGAGGTTTAGACAAACGCTGAGAATTGCTTGTAAATCCTATTTGAACCCGGTCTGACATGGAAGAAAAAGTATTGTTTTGGGAGTTGAATGATTGAAGAATCCTTTTGAACCAGAAATGTCACCTTTCCTTTGTCCCTCACAATGATTTCTGTCACCAGCCGTTGAAAGCAAATCTCAATCATTTGTCTACCTGTCAATGGACTGTTCGTTTTCTTACTCCTTCAACCTGATACGTGCACACACACACACACACACACACACACACACACACACACACACACTCACACACTTACGCACATACCCACGTACGCACACTATCATTAAACATTTGACCTTGTTTTGTCTGTCCTTCCATAGTTCCATTACAACTTTTACTGTATCAGCTGCTGTCTCTCATAAAGTCACTCTCATCAGTTTGGTGGTTTTAATTCTCTGCCTCCTCTGTTCAAATGTGTCGCAACAACAGACCAAGACATCTTCACAACCAGAAATGTATTTCTAGGTTGGATGATGCCAGCAGCGTTGCATTGTGGCAGTATTATTTGTTAAACCTTAGTTTTGTTAGAACCCCCGGAAATTCCGGCCTAACTGTATTTCTTTTAAATAGACATTCCGAAGTCATAGTAATCATTTTTCAGTGTGATACCAATCAATTGATCCAAGCCGGAACGTCACAATCAATGGGTTGATCATTAAAATAAACATGTTCTATAGCCACGCAACGCTTTTGAGATTTTCAAGTATTTAGTACAATCCTCCAGATTAGATCACTATCTATTGATCTAATCGCTCGTAATTTGTACCTACAGTATACTCATTAATATGAGCCAGCTGTTTTCAGCTGACCATTATGGTAAATCTTCTACTCAGAAACCTTATAGTAGTATGTACTACCCTGCAAGTTTTGTGTGAGCTGTGGTGGTGGGAAAAGTACTCAAATGTTTTACTTAAGTAAAAAAAAAGTAAGTAAGTAAAAGTATAAATACTGCAATGTAGATGTACATGTACTCCATTACAAGTAGAGGTCCCGTATTCAAAATGTACTTGAGTAAAAGTACAAAAGTATCGGCATAAAAATGTACTAAAAGTAAAATATTGCAGAATGGCCATTCCACAAGTTCAAAATGTGTGCGCAATCTTTTGAAAATGGCAGATCTACAAGCTGACAATGCGTCGCGATGCAACACATTGTGAGCTTGCAGATCTGCTATTTTCAAATGGCCAAAATGTATATGGGTTAATGTATGTTTTCTAATGTATGTTTTCTAATCAAAATTGAAGTAACTAGTACTAACCTAACTAAACATTTTTTGGCTCTGAGATGTAGTGGAGTAAAAGTAAACGTATTGGAGATGGGAAATACTCAAGTAAAGTACAAATACCTCAAAATGGTACTTAAGTACAGTACTACATGTATACTATACTTTCCACCACTGGTGAGCTACCGCTGTGCAATTACACACAATTACCCTGCAGTGATAGCTGATAATACCAAATGGGTATCTGAGTGCCTTCACGGCCCATTTCCTGGCGAATAATACACTTTAACCCTTTTTTCTGTTTTGGGTGAGTTTACTTGACCTTGAAAAGAACCTGTCTAGTTCCCATTGAGTCTGAAACGCCATACATCCGGCGTCTGTCTCAACAAGGCAGGTCAATAACTATGCTGCTGTTATGGGGCTGCGTGGGTGTGTGGAGGAACTGGTTTCAGTGGGTTTTACTATGGCTTAGCCAGCCGATATAGGCCCTGATAACAGTCCGGTGTCCATTACTCGATGCTACATCCCAGCTACCATTATGAATTACCTGGAGGTCGCGACCCCCCCGAGCCACTCAGCTGCCTCTGCCAGGCCCTCTCTCTCCGCCCCACCCTGCTATAGAGTCCAACCGCTGGCCAGTACCACTCAATACCCCAGGTCCAGTTTCCCCGTCGGAATCACACCACCCCCCCCCCCCCCCCACACACACACACACACACCCCCCCTATCCCGCAGCCTTGTTCTCAGCCGCAGTCCCCACAGTGGTGTCTGGATGGGGGGGGGGGGGGGGGGGGGGATTGGCGCCTAACCAACAGCAGATGTGGCTCCATAGAGTACACCGGCCCTCATTAACTTCAATGGATTTCCTAATGCGACAGCTACCATATTTCATTTACCGCGCACCCAGGCCCCCAGCGGACCCCGCCAGGGGCCAACTGATACTTCCACTCTCCCCTTTAGCCGTATAGCTTGGGAGGGGGGGGGGGGGGGGGGGGGGCTTCATGAAGAGAAGAGTTTGGACAAGAGGTGATGGTGCAGTGGAGAGAGGAGTGGTCGACGTGCTTGTCGGAAACGCACGGCGCACGAGAGAGAGGGCGAGATGACCCCTTTTGCCCCCCAAAAGAGGAAATCAATTAATTTGAGCCTTTTATGGCAGCGCCGTCTGCGGCAAAAGGAGCGATACCGCAGAGTCAGCACTCTGAGGCCGACCGACATGAGAGATAGCAGCCTGCACCGTTGCATTATATCAAAAGGGCAAGCGAGGGAAACGGAGAGGAACTGTGTGTGTGTGTGTGTGTGTGTGTGTGTGTGTGTGTGTGTGTGTGTTTGTAGCGAGAGGATGATGCAGGGGGAGATAGAGAACGCCAGAGATGAAGGCTGCAGAAACACACTGCATTGAGGTGATGGATGCTGAGGGAGTGAGGGAATTTACGGTTACCGAGGGACCCTTATTGTTGTTGCTGTACACGTGAGAGCGCACAGCTGGGGAACAAAAAAAAAAAGAGAGGGGGAGTGGTGGTTTTCAGGGGCAAATGGGGTACAGATGTACTGTATCAAACGGTGCAGGCACCGGACTTCAATAGATACATTACGATGCGCTCCCCTGCCTGCACTCAAACATCAAACCCTCGCACTGCCTTTCTCACCCTTTTAGCTACTGCCCCCCCTTACTCACCCCCACTCAGCAGAGGCACACACTCATACCACCGCCACACATTTACCTGATGGCCCCATTCCTGCACTAACATCCGCAGCCTGCATGTATGCTGCATGCCCCCCCCACCCCCTTTTTTTCTATACCCCTGCATTCATTTCACTTTAGTCACTTTCCTCTCCTTCTTTACAGGCTCACAGCGGGTCACCGGGCCCTGCCAGCCCCTTTTTGAACTGTGACTACAGCTCCTTTTAAGAGTAACACACACACACACACACACACACACTGAAACATGCATATAGAGATGCTATAGCTATACTATACTATACTGTGAGTGTGCATGCACGCGTCCTTGCACACACACTCACGCATGCGCGCACTCGCAGTAATGTCCAGTACCTAACGACTTGCCTTTTATTGTTGTTTATTATTGTGCCCCAGACAGCAGTACATCACAGCTGTTCGCGCTCGCTCGTCCTTCCTTCACACACACACACGCACGCACAAACGTACGTACGCACGTACGCACAAACTCATGCATGCACGCAAAAACTCACGCACACACACACACACACAGGAAATATTGTGCTCAGTATGATGAGAGGACAATGAGAATAGGTTGGGGGTTTTTTTGCCCCTGTGAATCTTTGAGATTTGTCATGCCCAAGGCCTATGTGGAACAGGGGTATCAGTAGAGGAGGCATTCGGGACAGGCCGTGAGGCTGCCCCCCCCTTTGCCCCTCTTGAAAAAGAGTGAGTTCCCCAAGGAGACGTGGGTTAATGCCCGGTACTTTCCCTGTGCCTATAGGGAGAGAGACAGAGACAGAGAGAGAGAGAGAAAGAGAGAGAGAGAGAGAGAGAGAAAGAGAGAGAGGGGCCTCTTTGGATTTGTCAGTTGTGGCTGCAGCTGTCTTCAGGCCAAATGGACCACAGTGGACCTGACACATGATCTCTCTCTCTCTCTCTTTCGCTCTTTGTCTCTCTCTCCTACTCCAGCATCGTCCGCCTTTCTATCTTTCTCACAGTTCTGCCCTCTCTCCCTTTCTCACTCTTTGGCTCCTATCTCTCTTTCCTTTGAACCTCACTCTCGGTCTCTATCTCCATCTCTGTCTTTCTCTCTGACCCCTTTTCCCCCGGTTGGTTCCCAGTGGGAACCGGTTCAGTTCTTTTCCCCCGGTTGGTTCCCAATGGGAACCGGTTCAGTTCTTTTCCCCCGGTTGGTTCCCAATGGGAACCGGTTCAGTTCTTTTCCACCGGTTGGTTCCCAATGGGAACCGGTTCAGTTCTTTTCCACCGGTTGGTTCCCAATGGGAACTGGTTCAGTTCTCTTTGGTTCTTCGTCCATGAGGCAGAGCTCCAAAATTGGAACATAAATTATGAATTGAGTGGGCAAAACTATTAGATTGTTATCACCATGAAACTCCCCAGTTGATTACTTACACGAAGACAATGATTTATTGTATTAACCTACAAATTAAAAAATATATATGCAAATGAGGCATTATATGGGAAAATATGAATAAAATAGAAAATATGAAAAAGCTACTATGTGGAAGTGTTATCATATACTATACTGATCATATACATATGTATATCATATACAGTATATTGATCCTATAAACAATTTAATATAGGTATAGGCTATAGTTTTGCCCACTCAATTCATAATTAACGTTCAAATTTTGGAGCTCTGGCTCATGGATTAAGAACCAAAAAAAGGGTCTGTCTCTTTCTCTCGACTCTAGCCTCTCAAAGCATTACCTTGTCCACAGAATATCCTAAGGGGTGTGTGGGGTTTTTTGAGGTGGTATACATGGTGGGTGTAATTCTCTCTCTCTCTTTGTCCAATATAGAAGGCAAAGTGATGATGCTGTACAGGCAGAATGCTGGCCTCAGGTCAGCTCTTTGATGTGAAAGGGTATCTGTGGGCGTTGTCATCGCCGCTAGTGTCATCGCGGCCGTTCATTTATCACGCCGCCATAGCATCCCCATCTTCTCTGACATCATCATTGATGGACATAAAAAAATAGGATCCATCTTTTATAATGATAGCTTTGAAAGGACTGTATAATTTGGAAAGACTGTAAATCTCCGGAGCGTCCAGCTAATTCTCATAGCTATCGAAGTTATAGTCTTATCTCATTAGTTATTTATACAGTCCTTATCCTAATACATATCTAGTAAAAATAATATCTATCAATCATCATCCCCGTTGATCGCCCAATAATCACGTTTCACTTCCAACCTTTGTGGTTGTCTTTACTACTGCGTCAGGTATTAAGTAACTATTCAAGAGTATATACCATGAGGATTACTTTTACCTGTTAAATGATGTCTAAGCGCTTAAACCACATGTACTTCATTGACAGCTGGAGTCCCCCAGGGCTCTGTACTTAAGTTCCTTTTATCCCTCTATACGCCAGATCTCTTCGCCGAACGCGGAGGACTTTCAACGTAAAAAGAGAGACCCCCCCCCCCCCCCACCCCCACCCCACCCCACCTCTGGTAATTGGCCCAGTTCGTCCTGTATAGCCATGCGGCATGAGCTCTTTTCCGACCACCACATCTGGCCCCCAGAGCAGAGCAGAGGCTGAGTCTCTCTCTCTCTCTCTCATATAAAGTGAAACACCATCCATAAAATCTCCATTAGAGCAGGTCTGCCCTGGGGGGGGGGGGGGGGTGCAGGGGAGGTGGGGGGGGGGGGGGGGGTCACGGCGAGGAGAAGCGGAGGGGTTATGATCCACTGTATGGCCCTTTGCTGCCGCCGTGTCAGAGGTCGAACGCTGTTGACATTCCTCCCCAATGCGACCGTCTGATATCGGCGTGATTGATCTGTCGGGATGAGGCCCTGGGAGGTATATACGCTCCCCCCCACAGTCCCCCCCCCCCAAACCCCCCCCCTCCCCCCCCTCCCCCCATAGCTCCTGAACTTAAACATTTATATTATAGAGCCACTCTCTCTGTGTCCGTACGTCCGTGTCCGTCTCACACTCTTTATATTTTATATGTGTATGCCCGTCTGTCTCCGACCCTGTCTTGTCTTTTTTTCCCCCCCTGTGTGTGTGTGTGTGTGTGTGTGTGTGTGTGTGTGTGTGTGTGTGTGCGCGCGCACATGCACACACACTTACTTTTAGGCTCCCTCGCCCTCTCTCTCTCACTCTCTCACCTCCAGCGTCTGTGGGGGGGGGGGGATCTCCAGCCTTAAGGCTTTGGTGTCACAAAGGGATTGACCTTGGGGAGAAATGGGACGAGAGAGTGTTTATCTGGCTTTCCTCTTAGCCAAAGGAGATAAAAGAGAAGAGAAGTGGTGATGGATCGCCCACTCCGCGCAGCACGGCCGGGCCGGGGGCCGGGGGCCCGGGGCCCCCGCCGCCGCACGGCGTCTCCTCTCCTAACAATCCCATGCGAGGATACAGTACGTGAGGACCGTGAGTTATCGCCCTGTCAAATTCCACACCTTTTGGAGTGCTGATGGTGTCGTGTGGGCAAGAAACGGCATGAGAGGAGGAGGTGAGAGGTGTTTTTCTCTCCCCCCCCCCCCCTTCTTCTTCAGTTAACCCATTCTGACCCGAGATCAGATTCTAAAAATGTCTTCTACATCCCGACAGTTTTCTGAAAAAGCCATGTTTCTACGTCAGTCGTTCTTCGATTTTTCAAAAATAGCAGACCTACAAGCTCGTATCGCGCCACTCGGTGGCGCGATATGAGCTTGTAGATCTGCTATTTTTCAATAGCTAAAGCATAATATGATGCCAACACCAAAATGGGTGCCCGTTCAGAATGGGTTAAAAAGGAATGATATTGCTGTCGGAAAAAGAGGGCGCGCTGTGGAAAGTGGCAGGCAGCCGATCGGATGCGAAAGATTACATGTGACAACTTGGGAAGCGTTCCCCAGCCCCCGAACCCCCCGTGCACACACAGGTACACATAGAACCACAAGCACCCGCTGAGAACCAAGGACGTTCCCATGAGCGGTTGTTTTGACGGGGGCTTGCGAAGGAGGAGGCCGGGGGGGGGGAGAGGAGGAAGAGGACGAAGTGCATCCAAAAACACATCAGCTCCTCTTTGGCAAAACACACGCCAACGGTCCAAGGGTACGACTTGGCACGTCTTTTATAGTCAAACTCAAGACTTCATCACCACCATGCTGGGCCGTCGCAAACACACGCACGCACGCACGCACGCACCCACACACACACACACACACACACACTGCTTGTAAACATCCCGACGTGTTTATTTGGAGGCTGCCTAGCAGCAGAGTGTGGACCGTATAACTAAATACTATTTACTTGAGTATTTTACTTAACCTACATTTTTAAATAGAAATAATTGTGTTTTTGAGTCCATTACATTTCTATAGGAAATAAGGACTCTTGGAATCAAAACTTACAAAATATGAAAAATATATTTAAATATTTTCTGACCATTTATACTTTACATTAGTATATACTTTGTCCACCACTGTATAGCAGCCAGATGTTGTTGTTGTTGTTGTTGTTGCTTTGTTTTTGTCTTTCTGCGAAAAGTCCTTCCAGGACATCACAGAGACTACTGTAAGTGTGTTGTGGAACACTGATGTGTTACAGTAAAGGGCACGGTCCATGGTGGTATACACCCATCTTTCCCGTACACGGGGCCAGTCAGTCATTAAGGCCCAATCACAGCCTGGGCTTATCTCTGCCAACAATCAAGTATACGCCGGCTCCATAATGCCCCCCCCCTCCCCCAGAATGGACTAAATCACACGTAATTGGAGGTCTCTATTTCTCGTCCCCTCCTCGGTCGCTCCATTCAGTCGGAGCTCTGTGAAGATAAGCATCGTGGCCACTATAAGAACTATACAGCTCAGTCTCTGGTGTCTTTGGAGTAAACAAACACACAAACAAAGAAGAGGAAAAGCACGGTGGAAACGCAGGCGGTCAGTGACCGGGGCAGGCTGGTCAGGGTTCAGTCGTCATCGCGGTGTTCAGCGGGGACAGTTTGTTCCCCCCCCCCCCCCCCCCCCTCTGGACGGAGTGGCGGGCGGGCGGGCGGGTGGGTGGCTTGTTTATTACTATAATAATGTGTCTAAGTGGCTCTGTGGAGATTTTCAAGGCTCTTTGAAGGCGGCTTGGGTGAAGCCTGCAGCGTGGAGTGTGGCTTGTTGCAGCGCTGGGCGTTCAGCCCAATCCCCCCCCCCCCCCTGCAGTGCACGCCCCCCCCTCCCCTTACCCGCAGCCACCCACCCCTCCATAATACACTGTCCCAGTCTCTTATCGTCTGCCCTGCTGGCCCGTCATCATCACCGACACCACCGTCACGTCTCCTCCGAGATCTATAGGCCCACACAGCTGTAGAGCAGCGCTTCCCAAACCATTTCATGTCAAGGACCCCGGCCCAAAGTGACACTTATTAGCCTGCGAAGCCCCCGTTTCAAAATATATGCCTAGGACCCCCCCCCATAAGTGGATATTTGTACAGCTGTGACTTTCAACCATTTTCATTTCAAGGACCCCCAGTTTGATATGCGACAGGCTATACGGACCCCCAATTTAATGACATTTCTATCTCCGAGACCCCAATTTATATTGTAAAATCAATGTTAATTTAACTCTGAGAGTGTACACTCTCAGAGTTACAGACCCAAGGGTCCATTTGGTTTACAAACTATCATTTAGCTGCCCCCCCCCCCCCCCCCCTGGAACTCCCTCAAGGACCCCTGGGTCCCCACTTTGGGGACCAAAGCCCTGCATGCCATGGACCTCCATGTGTGTCTTGTGTGGTTTTAAGAGGCTCCTCTACACGACCACATGTTAGATGCATTCCTACACATTCACTGCATGTAGCTGGAGCTCTTGTCCAGAGAGACTTTAGGAAGTGGAAGAGGTCAGTGTGTGCCAGCCAGCCATAAGTGCCGTGGACAATTTCTTTGTCAAATATAATGACAGAATTAGTGTCAAGGAAGTGCCATAGAACCGTGGCCCCAAATCTTTTTTTCCTTGGACTTCCCTCCCTGAATAGACAGTGGAAATAGCAGATATATAACCTCGACTATTTTATGACTATTTGTGACAATAGAATGACCCAATAATGCAAGTCCCCAGGTTGGGCCATATATAGGAGACAAAGTGCTACCAAGTCACTAGAAGAAGGAAGCGGTGTACTAGTGATCTAGTGACAATACATACCTCGGTAAATGAGAACAACTGCATGTACATCAAGTTAGTGTGCGTGCGTATGTGCATACAGTATGTGGTTGTGTTTATGGTTCTGTGCCTGTTGTGTGTGTGTGTGTGTGTGTCACGGGCCAGGACAGCCCGTGCCCTATATAGACACAATGGTTGAAAGATGTTTATTTGTATTTATTGATACTGAAGTTGCATTGGTACTGTATGTTTGTCACCTGCCTCTCCTCTGCAGTGCTGGCACTCCTCTCTAGATTGGAGGGTGTCAAGTACTGTAGAGGAGGGGGGGGGGGGGGGTGACTGTTCCTGTGTGTATTATGTTTGGTCTTTATGTTAGGCCCTGTGAATGAATTGGGCCTTTGAAATATGTTTGAGTGTATATTCCTCTAAAGTATAGTAGTGTGGAAGATTACTCGTAGGCCTTAGTTGGCCGTGTGGTTGAGTCAATTTATTGCCACTTGCTGATTAGGGGATGGTTTGCCTGTATAAAAGCAGGATTGCTGCAGGTGGAGGCATAGTTCAGTATTACCTGAGGCTATAGGAGAGCTGCAAGCCAGGACCTCGTCGAAGGATAAATAGCCTGTAACAGTCTCTCAGGATCTGTTGTGTTCTCTTAAAGTTTAGCCAGGAGGTGTATTTTGTTTCCTATTCTTGGAATGTGTTACGTTGGCCAGTATTTATTACTCATTGTATTGTCACGGACTTGCCCTGCACTTATAAATAAAATGCCTGAAACATACTCGTGGACCGGGCTACTCCCTGGAACCTCGATCCGTCCCAACGGCCAGCATTATCACAGTGTGTGTATAGGCCGGGTCAGGGTATATACAGTAGCATGCATGCACTGTGCGACACATGTCCATCCATGTACAGTGTCATGTCGTCCAAAACGATGTGCATACATAATATAGGAAGGCCTCCCAGCCGGCCGGCCGGAGACCTCCACGCTGCGCGGCCGTCTGTGTGGCGTTGTCCACCGGGGGGGGGGAGGGGAGGGGGGGGGGGGGTGGGGCTGGGGGACGGTCAGGTTTAATTGGTGTCAAGCAGGCCGTCTGTGGAAAAAAAAGAGAATCCATCTGAGACTGCATGTGGGGGACACTCACTCACAACAGAGACATGCAGGAAGCTTTTTATTAGGGGGGGGGGGGGGACTTCCTCTCACTCAGTGGATGACTCTGCGTCTCTGTCCGAGCCATTGTCCAACACACACCCCCCCACCCCCCCCCCCCCCCCTCCATCCCCCCCCCCCACCCCCCATATAACACTGCCTCTTAAAATCTCTCATCACCGCTCAGTTTCCATCTGTCCTCTCACTCCATCTCTTCCTCTGCTTGTCTCCCTCTCTCTCTCTCTCTCTCTCTCTCTCTCTCTCTCTGCATCGACCCACCTTGAGTGTTGTCTGACCTTTTCTCCCCTCTTCTCTTTCTGTCTTGTTCAAACTCTTACTTTCTCTATATCTCTTTTTCACTTTCAGTTCTCTGTACTCCTTAATTCTGCCCCCCTCTCCTTTTCCCCTCTCTGCATCACACTCTTCCTCTTCCTCTCATTCTGTCTGCGATGTTTTCTTTCTGTCTGATTGTGTGTCCCTAACCGAGTGCCCCTGTGTGTGTGTGTGTGTGTGTGTGTGTGTGTGTGTGTGTCTCTGGGGGTAATTCAGGGACCACAGCAGAGCGCCGAGACCGCCGGCCTAATGATGAGAGCACTTCCTGTGGGCCTACACACACACACACGCACACACGTATGCACACACGCACGTATGCACGCACGCACGTACAGTATGCACACACATGCACGCACACTGCCTCCTCAAACATAGGCATATACATTGCAAATGTTGGATTGTTCCTATATAGACGTGTAAAATATTATGTTCCTAATATTGTCACCCAATCACTGTCCTCAAAGATACATACACTTCGTCATACAAGAGAGCTGCACACAAGTAGTAGTGATAGCAGATCTACAAGCTCACAACAAGCTTGTTGATCGGCTATTTGTGCTATTTTAAAATGTTTTAAAAATAACAACGAAAAAGGTTTTGGACAGTATGTGTGTGCAGTGTACACACACATATGCACGCACGCACGCACACACACACACACACACACACACACACACACACACACACACACACACACACACACACACACACACACACACACACACACACACACACACACACACACACACACACACACACACACACACACACACACACACACACACACACACACACACACACACACACACACACACACACGCACACACACACACACACACACACACACACACACACACACACACACACGCACACACACACACACACACACACACACACACACACACAGACAGACAGACACACAGGAAAATGGGACAGCTGCATTTCTCAAGTGCTGTGTGCTGTGTTTTGTCATGAGAGTTTAACTGTAAGTGATTACTGTTGCTTAAGAGGCCGCAGACAAAGCTTACCCAAATATCCGCCTTGAAGATAGTTCCCCCTCTCACTTGGATGCTGAAAATGTGCACATGTACGTACGTGTGGTGAAAAGCAACTAAGTAGGCTACATTTACTTAAGTACTGTATGCTTTCCTTCTACTCCACTACATCTCGGATCCAAAATATAATATATCCACTACATTTATTTGAAAACTTTAGTCACTAGTGTACAGTGCTACTTTGTAGATCCTGATCATTACTACAAAACACTGGTCCATTTGGTTTCATTCGTATGAGCTCTCAGAGTTAGGAATGGACTTTACACAGTGGGGGTCCCAGAGATTGAGACCGCCGGCCTACTTGGGAACGACGCAACTGAACTTGGGAACCTAATGATACACGTTGTCATATAGGACCCGTTTTAACTGTCAGCCCGACGTGTCCCACATGGAGATCTGTGTGTGTGCCTGTGTCTGAAGACTGCAAACAGGACTGTGAAAAGTGTACTTGGCAATCAATTCGGCACCACTGGCATGAGTCTGATTGGTTGAGCCTGAGGCAGAGGCTGCAAAATTGCACAGGTGAAAGGAGTTGGCCTCATTATAGGCCCACTGGCAAAGCCTGACCAGCCGCCCAGGTGAAAGAAGTTGGCCTCATTAGGCCCACTGGCAGAGCCTGGCCCAGGTGAAAGGAGTTGGCCTCATTAGGCCCACTGGCAGAGCCTGGCCCAGGTGAAAGGAGTTGGCCTCATTAGGCCCACTGGCAGAGCCTGGCCCAGGTGAAAGAAGTTGGCCTCATTAGGCCCACTGGCAGAGCCTGGCCCAGGTGAAAGAAGTTGGCCTCATTAGGCCCACTGGCAGAGCCTGGCCCAGGTGAAAGGAGTTGGCCTCATCGTTAGGCCCACATGGCAGAGCCTGACCAGGTGGTTCTGGAGAACTGTGGGTCCGACCGACTCTATACCGGGCACTGCGCTCCCTGCGAATGTGAATTCGGTGGGTCAAACGGTTCTCGGGCACGCAGACAGAGACGTGGCGCATTTATAGTATAGGATGGGGCTCTTTTGGACTCATGCATATCGATCTAGGGGTCCACGCAATAAGAAGTATTCCCACGTGTGCCGCACTGTAGGTCTATTGTGGCTCCGTCAGGCTTTCCATTGGAGTTCTGAGCAGGTGCTCTCAGTGTAACGACGCGCTGACTGCATGCACCCCATCCCGTTCTAAAGCAGGGCTCATTATAGGACATGGCTTTGTGCATCTTATCATCATGAAAGAAGCTAAAATGTGAATGGTGTACACAGACAAATTGAAGCGCGCGCGCGCGCGCACACACACACACACACACACACACACACACACACACACACACACACACACACACACACACACACACACACACACAAACACTGTACAGTACACAGAAAACCCCTCATGCAGTGTTGGATCCATAAGTCCTAACTGGGGCATTTCCTGTGCACTGGAGCACAGAGCGGTATATGTGCGTACATACGGAGTGGAAAAACCCCCACTAGGCGATAGGAACCAGGAAACAAAAGGCAAGCAGGAACTCATCCTGAGCGCTAAGCTTAAACGGTGGACGCCTAACCAGCATTGTTACGAAAGCCTGCGCAAAGTTCACCCGCCACCCCCACCCCCAGACTCATGACGAGACAAGCTCTGCACTGCTCCTCCGGCTGAGTGGAGATCTGGACCATCTCCACCAGGTTTTACCCGTAGGACGGGACTCATCTGTTAACTGAAAACAATCCCACCACCAGAGCCGCCGGCCGTTTGTTGTTTCCCCCTCGCAACGGGGCAAACCTGGCCCCCACCTGACGTGAGAAAAACACTCTTTTGGGCTGGATTTTGGTGGATTTTGGTGGACTTTTGACAAAAGTCCCTTATAACCACTTATACTCCGCTTTTAGTGAACCGTTGTCTGCACCAAATCTCTTCACCCAAAAATAGTCGTTCGATCTACAAGCTCAAAACATGCCGCATGAAGCGACGTGCTTTGCGCTTGCCTTGTAGATCTGCTATTTTGGGCTAACGTCCCCCCCCCCAGATTATGGATGCTGGGGATCGAGTGGTTATACAGTGTGTCTTCTAAAACTAGACACTTTGCAATCAGCTTCTCCTCCCAATCTCCCCCCTCACACACACACACACACACACACACACACACACACACGCACGCACGCACACACACATGCACGCGCACACACATGCATGCACGCGCACATGCACACGCACATGCACATGCACATACACACACACACACACACACACACACACACACACACACACACACACACACACACACACACACACACACACACACACACAGACGCACACACGCACTCTGTCTGTCTTTGTTCCTCTTTTCTGTCCGAGCTTCTCTTTTCTTCCCATTCAACCTCTCCTGCTCTCCCACCTCTCTTTCACTCGCCCCCCAACCCCACCCTCATCCCCCTTTATTTTCTCCCTTTCATTTATTCTTGAATACCCCCACCCCACCCATCACCACCACCACCACCCCCACCCCCTTACCACCATGTTCGATCCCTGACTCAACTTTCACATTCCTGGGGGCATTCCTGTAGGATTAGCCCTTAGCATTCTCAAGCTACGCAGAGGCCATAGCCCCCCCACCGTGACGCTCGCAGGCACCAACGGACAAGGAGAGAGAGAGAGAGAGAGAGAGAGAGAGAGAGAGAGAGAGAGAGAGAGAGAGAGAGAGAGATACTTAAGTAAAAGTATCAGTATACTACAATGTAGAATTTATCATGTAGTCTACAAGTAAAAGTCAGAAAAAGTATACAAATGTATTGGTATCAAACTGTACCAAGTACCACAAGTACACATTTATATGCAGAAGGTCAATTACACAAGTTTCCAATCTTTTGAAAATAGCACATCTACAAGCTTAAAATGTGCATGCGATGCAAATGTCCAAATGGCTATTTTGCAGAATGGGTATACATTTCACATGAAAGCAAAACTCAATACACTGATAAAGCATTACCCTTGTTTACAACAGGGTCCAGCCTTTTCAATTCATCAGAAAGTGGAGTAGAAGTAGTGGAGTAGAAGTAAACGTACTGACAATTGGAAATATTCACTAAAGTAAAAAAACTAAAAAAAAAAAAAAGTAAACAAAATGTGGGCTACAGTACTTGAGTAAATGTAGGCCATAAATGTACACCACTGGGTGGTAGAATGTGTATGTGTGGGGGTATCTATCCCCCCCCCCCCCCCTCTCTCTTTTTCTCTGTCATCGCCCCCCCCACCCAACCCCCAGCAAGCTGTCCCTGTTCCGTCATGCTTAGCTATCATCAAACAGTCCTCTGCCCCCTTATGACTAAACACCAAAACACTACACTTCCATGTCCCCTCTCTCTCTCTGCCATGGCCGCTTGGGCGTATCCTGTGTTTCGGCGCTGACAGTAATTGTGTGAGCTCTGCGTGTTGTGGCAGACATGCACATTCAGCTGAGCGGGTGTATTTAGACACCCACACACACACATTTCTTTCCCCAACCCTAAATACCTGCTAGGAAACAATCAGCTGCATCTTTGGAAAAGGAGGTGTCTATATCTGTCTGTCAGTCTGTTGGACTAGATGGTGTAGGTGTTGGCTTTGGGCAGGGTGTACGTCTTTTACACTATAGGTAGTGTCTCTTTTGTTCAAGGTGGTGTTTTGGGCTATAGGTATAATGTCTATAAGTCTTTTGGACAAGAGGGTGTCAGTATGTGTTTTGGACAGGATGGTGTCAGTATGTTTGATTTATTGTGTGATATATACTGTGTATGGTCTGAAAGTGCAATGCACTAAGGTAGACTAGGGGGCCCTAATGTGAAAAGGTGGATGGTATTGTATTGATGATGTCATGAGGTCAAAGGAGATGAAAGAGGAAGTAAAGTAGTGAACACATGGTATGAAGCTGACTTGTCTGCGTGCACTTATTTCTATACGAGAATACAACATATTTGGGGTGGCCGTATCTTCTACTATCCACCTGCCTGCACTATTCCTGCCCTGCCCGGGTCAACCTTCCTTTCCATTTGAAATGTGGATGAAGATTTTCGACAATTACATGCTTGTCATTCATGCGGAAGGGGACGCCTGGCCGGACAAACGGAAGCGTGCTACTCTACTTCATTGCCTGGGCGCAGAAGGCCAGAGGATTTTCTACGGTATTCCTGAAACAGGTGATACTTATGCTGCGGCTGTAGAAGCACTAAAGAAGCATTTTACGCCGACAGTAAACGTGGTAGTTGAACGTCACAAGTTCCGAGGGCGCAGCTGCCGCACGAGTCCATTTCAGATTATATATCTGCGCTACGGGAATGACTTGCAACATGTGATTTCGGTGACAGAGCCAACGAAATGCTGAGAGATCAACTGATTGAGAAAGCGTCGTGCTCAAGAGTTAGGGAAAGACTCTTAATGCAAACTGATCTTACACTGGAAAAGGCGATTACACTTTCATGCCAAGTTGAATCTGCCATGGCGCATGCTCAGTCTCTCCATGCCAGCTCACCACTGCCAGTACAGGCGGTGACATCAAAACCGTTCCGTCCACAGAAAGGACGTGAGGGGAAATCAGAATATAAGGGACACAAGCCAAGCCGCTCCGGTTCCTCCTGCTACCGGTGTGGATCCAGTGATCACCTCGCCAACTCCCCAGGATGCCCTGCGGCGAAGGTGACATGCAAACAGTGCAACAAAAAAGGCCATTACGCACGAGTTTGCCGCTCCTCCAGAAAGGAGACTGTTCAGCTTACAGTCCTTTATCTACAGGATGAGTCAGAGAGAAAGAACAGGATCATATGCCGAGTCACAATACGCCGTACAACGTCGACCTAGTGGTGGACACTGGCTCATCTGCCTCCATAATACCACGTCAACTGTACACTGACCACTTTTACTGTACCCCTCTCGTTGCACCGCCAGCTCAGCTGTTAAACTACTCCAAATCCAAAATACCGTCACTTGGATGTCTATACCAGCTACTGTGCACCATGATGGCACTACTGTGCCTGCCAAAATCTACGTTGTCAAAGCAGGGACGCCTTTACTGGGCATGGACTTGTTTCTGGCACTCAATCTACGTCTCGTCGGGAACAAGGTGATAACTAAAAACATGCCTGACGCTCCTGTCTGTCAGGTAGAAACCGCACCTCCTACACTGGGCCGCGCAAAGGCTTTTGTGCACTGCGTAAAAGTGAAAGGTGAAGTGACTCCTGCAGTACAACAGAAATTGCGCAGACTTCCCTACTCTGTCAAAGAAGACGTCACAAAAGAATTGGAACGCTTGCAGACACTCGGTGTCATTGAAAAGATTGACGCATCTCCGTGGGTTTCAGCCATTGTGGTGACACAGAAGAAAACAGGCAGCATACGAATGTGCGTTGATCTACGTGAACCTAACAAGGCCATTGTTATAGACTGTTATCCACTTCTCCACACATGGAGGATTTGTTTTCTGAACTTTGCGGGTCTACAGTATTCTCCACAATAGACCTCGCCAATGCGCACTACCAAGAGCCTCTCCACGAAGATAGCCGCGACTTGACAGCGTTCATTACGCACAAGGGCTTATCCCATTCTGACCTGAGATCAGATTCATACGAGGTTTCCGCCGGACACACACTGGTCTGATGAACCCATTCTGACCTGAGATCAGATTTCTAAAAATGAAAGTCGTTCTTCAATTTTTTCAAAAATAGCAGACCTACAAGCTCGTATCGCGCCACTCGGTGGCGCGATATGAGCTTGTAGATCTGCTATTTTTAAATAGCTAAAGCATAACATGATGCTGACACCAAAATGGGTGCCCGGTCAGAATGGGTTATTCAGATTCCGCCGGGTCCAATACAGACTCGCATCGGCTCCTTCTGCTTTTCAAAAAATGATGGCAACAATTCTGAAAGGCATGCCTGGATGACTTGATTATCTATGGAAAGGATGTTGAGTCCCACAACCGCCATCTGAGAGCCGTTCTTGCAGCCCTGAAAGAGGCAGGCCTGCAGCTGAATAAAGACAAGTGCCACTACAACAAGAAAAGGCTTCGTTTCCTCGGGCACGTCATTACTGCTGAGGGGCTGCTGCCCGATGACGGCCATGTGAGTGCTATTCTCAAAGCACCTGCTCCAAAAGATGCTACTACACTACGTTCATTCCTCGGACTGACGTCATGGTATAAGCAAAGTTTGTTCCACACTACTCCTCCCTTGTGGAGGGAATGCGCGTGTGCCTGAGAAGTGAAAATGACTTTGAATGGACTGATGCTGCTCAACAAGCGTTTGAGCAGGTCAAGAGACTCATTGTTAACAGTTCTGCTTTATGTATGTTCGACCCAGCTCTCCCTACCATAGTCTCCACGGATGCTTCCGACTACGGGCTGGGTGCTGTTCTTGCCCAAATACACCCTGATCGCACAGTTGCTTTTGCAAAAAAAGTCCAAGACCTACACTGATGAGAGACGTCGGGCCAAGGAGTCGTCCTTCAAAAAGGGGGACATGGTCCGTGTCAAGAATCCACTACATGTGAAGAAAGGAGAACCGAAATTTGGAAAGCCTACAAAGATAATGAAAAAGGCTGGACAGAGCACATTATGTTCTTGAGGATGGAAGAAAGTGGAATGCAATCCACCTGTCACTTTTCCCTGACAGCGACATTACCCAACCTGTCCCATCTAACAGCGCTGCACCAGCTGATCACTCACTCCCTGTACCCGGGCTCACAGTAAGAGCACACACACAGCCAACTGATCATGCCCAGGGCAGACCTCAGAGGGTGAGAAACAAGCCATATTGGCTCAAGGACTGTGTAACTTAGAGACTATGAAAACAGGGTACACTTTGCATGCTGTACTAGCTTTGCTATTGATATTGTCATTGTTTAAAAAAAAAGGGGAAAAAAAAGAAAAGAAAGACATGTTGATAAAGAATGTGTATTGTGTGCCAGAGAAGAATTGATTTGTTTCATTAAGAATGTGCCAGTGATTACTAATCACTTCACAAAATATTTCATATGTATGCTATTTGCATTTCATATTGTTTTGCTATTCAGTTACATTTATACCATATTTGAAATGCCATGCTGTTACATTGCCATTATGCATATTGTTTGTCTAGCTAGGCTGGATGTCGTTCTACTCTTAAAAAGGGGGAAGATGTGATATACTGTGTATGGTCTGAAAATGCAATGCACTAAGGTAGACTATAGGGGGCCCTAATGTGAAAAGGTGGATGGTATTGTATTGATGATGTCATGAGGTCAAAGGAGATGAAAGAGGAAGTAAAGAAGTGAACACATGGTATGAAGCTGACTTGTCTGCGTGCACTTATTTCTATACGAGAATACAACATATTGATTGATTGATTGATTGATAATTTTATTTGACAATAGAATGAAAACAGTACAGGGTACAGTCACGCACATTGGTCCAAAAGGACAGTACCGAAGAAAGACCTTGCGGTCTTGTTTCCATTCGGGTCACATGCATTCATTCACAATAACAACAGTGACAACAACAATCTAGATATCTCAAACACAGTAAATCTACATGTACAGGTTGGAATAGAAATCACCTTCTCTCCCTTTGACCTGAGGACAGTGACAGGTGAATTTTCAGACCTTTTTTTTTAAGGAAACCAGTGATTTGCTTGTTTTGAGGGAAGGGGGCAGGACATTCCACACCTGAGTGGCAGTGCTGTGGAATTTAATTTAATTTAGTTCTGAAAATGTGTGGCACGATGGCACCAGATCATTATTTACGCTCCCTCTAGTGTTGTGGCTGTGGGAGTTGCACTGAGGACATCAATCAATCAATCAATCTTTATTTATATAGCACATTTTTCAGGCAGAGAGTGCAGTTCAAAGTGCTTTACAGAGCAAAAAAAAAGCTGCACTGAGGGCATGGAGGGTAGAGCTGCATTTACAATCTTGAATGTTAGTCCCATTTTCAGTTGTCTCTGTGTGACGGCCCTGCCCCCTCTGCCTCTGCACAGTAGGATCCGGCAGCCTGGGTGATTAAGGCAGAGTGGAGCAGGCCGTCAGGCCAACTGTGTACACCTGAGTGGGGGTGTGGTCTGGGAGAGTATATAAGGGCCTCTCCTTCCATGCCCTCGAGCCAGCTCTCTTTCCAAGCAGTTGCACACCTTCTATAACACTCACACACAGCACAGCCATACACTGCATACATGACTGATTACTGACATCTTTCGGACATGATGCGGTGTCTCGTTAGGTCTTTTGGACAACAGGGTGTCTCAGTATGTTTGCAACACCCTTAACGTACGTAGGAGAAAGTGGTGTTAATGAATGGAACTGCTCATGCATACTGATATCACACATCCAATTTAATTTCCCCCAATTCTCTCTCTCTCTCTCTCTCTCTCTTTCTCTCTCTCTCTCTCTCTCTCTCTCTCTCTCTCAATTCAATTCAATTCAAATGAGCTTTATTGGCATGAGAAAACATACGTTTACATTGCCAAAGCAAAAGTGGAACAAAACAATAAAATAAACGTGTAAACAGAGCTGTGTTACATTAACACTTTGAGTAATAATCTTGGGAAACTATAACTCTCTCTCTCTCTGTCTGTCTCTCTCTGTCTGTCTGATCGTGATGGAGCCCATGCACGCAGCAGCCCTGCAGCTCCTGCCACAGCTGACTGTGACCACCACTGCCAGCCAGGTAGACGAATGGTACCCCCTACTCTCACTAATGACCCTCAGCACCGCAGGGAGCGCTCCATTTATTGACCCATCCTTATTACCGCCTGTCACCACCTACACTACCAGCCTCGCAGCGAGACACCGAGAGCATGACATGCTATTACATCCTTGTCTGCACACATTCCTATTCACTGCATGTGCAGAGGATTTGCACAGAGAAAACAAAAGAAGAAACACAGAGAAACATGTCGAGGACGAGGATGCTTTTGTTATGGGATTATCAGACTGCTGCATTTACTGCAACATCAGAATAATTGATTCATTTGATATGTTGCTAAAGTGCTTCGAACATAATCGACGTAGAAAGCGCTAAGCAACGTAGAGAAATTTCTCCCCTTGTCATGGTTTGGCCCTCTGCCTGTTTATTCCCCTCTTTCTGTATCTCTCCCTCTGCCCAGTTGTGTCTGTCTTTCCACTTCGGCCACTCCCACTTCCCATTGCAGCCTTCAGTCCTAGTTACACACCTGGTTCCACTCTCATCAGCCTAGCCAATTACAAACCTGTGAACTTTGCTACAATCAACCCACCACCTATAAATACTGGACTCCTTGCACAAACTAACTGTCAGAACATAAATCAGTGTCCGGTGCTCTGCTCATCTCAGTGTTCCTCTGTACCTGGAAATCCTCGTTCTCAGTCTGTAAGGTTTGCCTTTTTCTGGACTTGTGTTTTGCCTAGTGCTTTGTTTTAGTTTTGGACTTTGTTATGCATTTTGGATTTTCCTGAGCTTGAAGTTACAGTCTTTTGTTTGTCAACTGCCTTGTGCTTCAATAAATAAGTTTATTTTGAACTTCCCTCTGCATTTGGGTTCAGTCATTCTGCCACCGTGACACCCCTTGTGTCGTCCGTCAGTCTAGGAACGACCCCCAATCCAACGCAACGCACGCAGCGGTCCTCGACGTAAGCAGAGAAAAGTACCCCTGGCGACCTTTGGCTCAACCCCCTCTTTCTGAAAGAGGATGACACTTCCGCCGGCACCTTGAGTTGTAAACGTAAACACGATCGACACGGATAGATCACATTGAAAGTTAAACAGGACAACATGACATCATCGTTCGAAGCACAGCTTTGCAAACTCGTTGGTGATTATCAGGCCTGGACTGGCCACTTGACGTAATGCCCAGTGGGCCGCCCAATGACGGGGATGAATTTTTGACCCAGTCCAGCCCTGGTGATTATCAGGCCCGGACGGAATCCGCAGCCGCGTGTTCAGACGAGAACTCTGTGGAATTACAGCGGAGAACAGAGTGTGTACAAGCTCTGATAGTTGTGTATAATTAAAATGTATCGTCTCCTAATCCTTTCCATTCGGTGACAATTTGGCCGTTTACAGACGCAACCAACAAAGCGTGTTTTCCGTTGCAGATGATCATCCACTAATGAACTTCATGTCGCATGGCTTCCTTTGACAATGAATGGTAGACTGCATTGTTGTCACGGTCCGCTCCTCAGGCCGTGAACTTTGACTGTCCTTATTTTGATATTGGACTTTAATATGTATTTCTGTCTTTTCACTGATTTCAGTATGTTTTGTGTATGTATTTGCTCCGTATATTCCTGACTGTTTCTCTTTGGTTTTGGCTTTCTGTTACTCTGTCTTAGTTTTGTGTATCTTATTTTGTAGTATTGTTCCTATAGTGTTTCCTGTCTTCCTAGTTACTGTTAGTTACCTTGTCTAACCTACCTTTTAATTTGTCAGTGTTTCCACCTGTGTCCTTTTAGTCCCCCAGCCTATCCTAGTGTTGATTGTATTTTGGTTCCACCTGTGCCCTGTTATCCTGTGTGTATTTAAGTCCTGTGTTTGCATTGTGTTCTTGTTGGTTCGTAGTTCCTGCATGTTGTGTGAGTTCCTGTATGTTCTCTGTGATGTTTCCTGCCTTCTTTGCCCTGTTTATGGAAGAACCTCAGTTTATTTAATAAATCCTTCTAAGTTTATTGCTCTGCCTGCTGAAATATAGCAAAATATGCAAAACTAATAAATTCAATATTAGAATAAACTAGTTTCAAGCTTGCAAGGCGTCGCAGTTGTGAGCTTGGAGACTGGCCAGCATAGGCAGTGCTATATACTTGAATTATGTTGATATAGTGTAAAACTCACTATATACAGTTATAACTACATCTCAACTTATAACAAAAATAAAGTGGCACAGTACAGTTTGTACAATCTGATCTGTCATAGCTGCCATCTAGAGGATGAATAGTTGATTGCACATTATAGACCGACGCAAGCCTACAATAGCGACGTACTGTACAGTAGCTCACACAGGGACTCTGTAAGGAACAAATAACCTTGCCGCCCTTGCGTGTTTTGTGTGTGTTCTCTCTCTCACCCATATACACAAGGCAAAACGGACTCTGTCGAGGCCTTAACCTGCTATCGAGAGAAACCAGGAGCATTGTGTTCTCTTTTACAAACAGCAGCATAGCAAGGTATTATGTGTTCTTTAACGAGTCCATGAATTGCAACCACATGGGCAAAGTGTTACTTCATTGATCTGGTGTGAATCGTTAGGCGGATGATGGATGCAGACCTTCTCGACAGGGCCTCATGGCTCGCCAGTGCGCGCTGCAGCGCTATACGCTACGCTACCGTGTTAGAGTGTCTGTGACCATAAGGATCATTACCTGTTGTTTTACGACAAGTCTGTCGCAAAGAATGATGGTCGCACGCCTGCCGCACCACACACCACACGACGTGTACAACATGTGCACATCGTTGACGCCGGGTGGAAACCTCATATGTCCAAAACGGTTTCTTTTCAGGATTCAAATTAAAAAATGAAGTAGGGCACTGATCTATAAAAAAAGAACATATAAAAAGTTGACAAATGGAGATACAAGGTTTCTGCCCGACAATGACAACATGCAGTCTGATGCCTTCACACATGCCACGCCACGCACGCACGCACGTACATACATGTAGGTACGCACGCACGCACACACACACACACACACACACACACACACACACACGTGCGCGTGCCCACAAGAACGCACAAACAATCATGAGTCCATCATCTATCTGTCGTCCTGCCTGTCATGCGCTTTGTGTTTGAGGTTAAAGAGTGAGGTAATCCCCAGGCCTTCTTCCCTGTTTGCTGCTCCATAGTGTGTCCATAAGGGGGGCTTTGTGTCGAGTCAGTGTTACGGGCCAAACCAGTAGCACTGGCCTACCGCATGTGGAAACACTCACATCACCTCCCTGGACAGAAAAAAGAGAGAGAGAACTTGGCAGGGAGAAGTTACGGAGAGGGGCGGAGAGGGGGGGGGGGTAGGCAAAAGAGCGAGAGAGAGACATGTAAAGGAAAACACAGAGAGAGAGAGAGAGAGAGAGACCTTTTGCTCATAAGTATCACCTTACCTCAGCCAAAATAAAAGAGTGAGCAGAGCCAAAGATTCACTTCAAATACCTCTCAGCTGTTTCCCCCTTCTCTCCTGCCAACATGACTCATTTTTTGTCCCCCGACAACCCCCCCCCCCCCGCCATGCACCCTCCATCCCCCTCCCGTCTCCCTCTCCTTTCCTCTGCCCCCCACCACCACCCCTTCCATCTTTTTAGCCAGAGGTGTATTCTTGGAATACCTCTGGGCTAAAAAAAACAAAAGATTTTTTTTCTCCCTCCGGTTAAATATCCCTGACCGTCTCGTTCCCCTTGTAAATCCTTTCCTTTTGGTCATGTTGCCAACTTCTCTCTACACGCCCCTCTTCTTCTCCTCTCCTATTCTCCCTGTACCTCCGAGCCTTCAGCAGTCCCCGCTGCACCCCCCCCCACCCCCAGCAATGTCCCCCCTTTTATCCGTTATATCTAAATCCTTCTCTCCTGGCTCATGTTGCAGCCTCTCTCTCTCTCTGTACAGTACGGGACTGTGTTCCTCCACATCAAGCTGATTGCTTTCTGTCAGGCTGTACTGCTGTGAGAGAGGGGCGGGTGGGGTGGTGGGGGGGGGGCCCCGGGGGTCCCTCACATCTAAACATCTGTCCGTCCCATTACCGTATAGCCGGGTGCCGACTCCCCCCCCCCCCCAATCCCCTCCCTTTACTCACACTGACAGCAATACCGGGGGAGAATGGGAATGATATCCGAGGGAATGCCATGCATCCCCCCCCCCCCTCCCCCCCAAAGTTCCCTCTCAATGGAAGCCCGTGGTTATATGCGAGCCAGCTGGCTCTGCAGAGACGTTACTGTACGGAGATGGTCCGGCGGAATTTTTCCTGCGGGGCGCCCGACTTAGGACCCTGACGTCTTCAAAGTGCAGGCTATACAGTTACAGAACGCACGGGGCGGGGCGGGGTGGGGGTGGGGGTGAAGATGGGAAGTTGTGTCCTGCACTATATAGGCAGGCATCCATCCATCGGCCGGTTCGTTCGGCTGGAATGCGAATCAGGAAACCCATAATGTGGTGGGGTGGGGTGGGGTGGGGGGGGGTGTATTGTATACAACGCAGTCTGCTTGGATGACTGCTATACTGTTAACACCGTAAGCTACAGACTCAGAGGAACCGGATATGGCTGGTGGTGATGATAATAATGATGATTATGATGATGATGATGATGACAGTGACGACCCTGGTGGTGATGACGCCAAAGGTGATGGTGGTTCATGACCATGCAAGGCAACAATCACAACTTTGTTTTCCGTAAAAAGAAAAGCGACGGAAAAAGGGAACAATGAAAGGTGTAGAAAAAGAGAGGGTCACAAAAACTAGACTACACAAAAAACTAGACGATTTAGGTGTAAATACTGCATGCTATGCGATGATGGATTCATTGTGGAAGCGCAGCCAGACGGTTGCCTCCCACAATTTTCAAACGCTTCCGTCATACGGTATAGTGCTGAAATGATCTGGGGGTGAAGCGGATGTGACACCGCTTCTCCTCGCTTCTGTTTCGTCTTTACACAGTTGTGCAAATCAATAATGGGAAATTCAAAAATAAAATGTAATAAAGATATGAGAGCGGAAATGACAAACCGATGAAAGCTTCCCCTTCTCGGCTTTCAGGAGGTGGAATAGTTGTCTGGCTACTGTAAGTGAGACTATGTGTGCAGTCCTGACTGCTGACTGCTGGTTTGGTCTGTTGATGGAGGAGAGGTATAGTGCTGCTGCTCTCAGTCTGCGGGGATAGTGGTTCTCACTTCTCAACCCGTTCTGGATCAGGGTTTGCACTTGGAAATCTTGAAAGTGTTGGACGGCCCAGCCATCCGACCACGGCATCCCCCACCCATCTGACCACCCGCGTGAAGTGGTCACATGGGTGGTTTGAACTGGTTTTAGAGATTTTTTTTTTCTTTTTTTTTTTCAAAGATTTTGAGCTTTTCTGCCTTCATTGATAGTTTCAAGTGAAGATTGACAGGAAAGAAGGGGAGAGCAAAGGTCATCATGAACAGGACTCGAACGCGCGGCGTGCTGTCAGGACCACTTGGCTACCGGGCGCCCCATTATTCATTTTCTTAACTTCATTTTTATTTGCAGATTTGCATTCGCAGTACAGTGTACAGTAGGTAGTATAGGTATAGGTTATATGTCTTACAGATGTCTCACAATCAATCATCATTTTCCAGTGCATTCATGAATGACCAATAAGTTGTTAGTGGTGTCATCCTGTTGGGTTCTGTATTCAGTCCATTTCTCAATGAATAGAATGAGTCTCCATTATTCAAAGAAAAATAATAACGCACATCCTCCGTGTCTGCATGGTTCTGAGCCAAATCATGAAAACAAAGCGGGGCCTCACAATGACACCAGTGACAGATGGAGGTGATGATCACCCGTGATTACAAATCAATCGATTGATTGCGTTCCACTTTGGATCAATGGCACTAACTTATACTTGTGGTAAGCGGCTACTGTATAGTGGCGTTGATGGATGAGGATAAGCTGCTCTCTGCAGAGACAGTCAAATAGCTATTCCAGGGTGACAGAGGAATGTGTGGACAAGGGAACGAGACAGTATGGTGGATGGATGAACTATCGCCACATCCATCCATCATGGTGACCATTAGTTACCAAACCATACGTTTTTGTGAGTCATCATCGCTCATGTACGAACCAAAATGGAGCTGTTTCTTTTTTCTCTTGTACAACTTTTTTCAGTGCCGCGGGAGGTGGATAAAGTCCATGCTAAACCCCTAAAATGTCACGGTACGCTCCTCTGCCCTTTGTCTGTGTTTTGGGACTTATTACTTGTATTTGTGTTAGTGTTCTGTGATTTCCTGTCTGCCTTGTTTGCTGTCTCCTGCCTTGTCTCACCTCCCTGTATTAGTGTAACCCTAACCACCTGTGTTCTGTTGCCTGTTAAGCCTATCCCAGTGTTGATTGTGTGTTTCAGTTCACCTGTGTGTAGTTAGTCTTGTCTATATATATGCCCCAGTGTTTTCAGTTCCTTGTCAGTTCGTCGTCGTATACAGTATATGATGTGGTCAGTTCCTTGTGTATTTGTAGTTATTTCCTAGTCCTATAGTTATTTCCCAGTTGTTCCATGTACTTTGTTCCTTTTTGAGAATGAAACCTCTTGAACATTCAATTCTCTGCCTGGCCTGGTTGTTCTGCATTTGAGTCCTATACCTCCGTGTCCACATCGTGACATAAACTTCTTTGCCTTTTTTTTTTTAATTTTCTTTTTCCTATTTTTACAAACATTTTTCAATAGTTAAAATTGCCAATGTAGGCCTACCAGCTCACAACATGTCGATGTAGCTATTTTAACTACTAGTCAAAAACGTTTTTCAAAATGCAAAGTAGTTTAGGGATAAGGGGTTTAGCATGGAGGGTTCAGCCCGAAGGCGACGATATAACATTAGCTGCTGTGCAGTGATTTGTCCTTCAGACAGAATGCCCCCCCCCCCACTTCAAAACATGTGTATTGGGACGTTGACCTCCTGTGTGTGTGTGTGTGTGTGTGTGTGTGTGTGTGTGTGTGTGTGTGTGTGTGTGTGTGTGTGTGTGCGTGCCATTTGTCATCACCGCTTTGTCTTCTGTCCACTGAGTGTGTTTGTGTTTACCTGTAAGGTTTTATCTGATCTGGCTGCTCTGTGAACACACACACACGCACACGCACACGCACACGCACGCACGCACGCACGCGTGCTAGAACATTCTGCTCTGACCCTCCACCTGAGATTGTGGCACATTGAGTAATGAGGGGTCATTTGCTTTGGCTAATTATGTTTGGGTTCTAGGGGTGGTTATGACCAGAGAGACATGACCACACACGTACACGCACACACGCATGCACGCCTTGCACGGGCGCACGCACATGCAACCACACATGTATACACACACACACACACACGCACGCTTGCGCGCACGCTGCACGCACACACACACACATGCACGCACGCACACACCTGCGGATACACACATTTAAAAATACACCAATTTTCTCACCCACTGACTTATTTCTATACTTAATATGCAAATGTCTCTCTCTCTCTCGCTCACGCGCCACACTATACTTGTCCTGTGTAAGTGAGATGTCTTCCGTTTCAACAATGTGTGCAGTGTGTGCGCTGCTGCCTCCATCATGCCTCCTCCTCCTCCTCCTCCCGGCCGGCCCGGCCCGGCCCGGCCCGGCCTGGCCTGCACAGAGTTACCCAATCCCCTGACACGCATTCTGCACGGATGATGGCGGCCTCCTTCTCATGACGCCGACCGGAGCCACCCCTTTAGTTCCGCCTTCAGCTCTGTACACGCACAGTTCACAGGGTCACAGGGCCAAGGGGCGTACACATACATACATACATGGGCTTGGACCAGAGCGTGTGTGTGTGTGTGTGCGCGCGTGCGTGCGCGGTTTTCTCGTGTGTTTTGTGAGAGCAAGGGGAGATTTGTATTGTGTATGTACGAGAGAGAACTAATGCGTATACGTGTGTCGTTGCTGTTGAGAAGGAAAAAGCTCAGGATTTAGGATTCAGACGGCATTTTTAGAATCGGCCTCAGTTTTGTACATATGAGGTTTCTACCCCGATAGCAACTATATACACTGTGTGTTTGTGAGCATGTGGCGCAGCGAGAAAGAGATTGCATTAGCATGTACAGTACGTACAGTATGCCCTGCCTGAATGTGGAAGTCTTGCGTGGCGTGTTCAGAACACCAGAGAAAGGATATACAGATACTTTTACGTCTGGGGGAAATCTAAACGCAACATACTGTACATGCATACTGTACAAGCAACAACAGCAGCTATATATGCCCACCGCCGCAAGATACAAAACAGCTAATGCGCACACACGCACGCACGCACACACACACACGCACATGCAACACACCAAACATGTGCACACGCACACATATATACGCAGTACAATCCCATTTTGTCCACCGACGTATACAGAGAGGTCGTTGCCGTCGTGTTTGCTCCGATGTGTTTGAATGCCTTTCTCTGAGGTCACTGCACGGCACACAGAGGTCAGCGGGTCAGTCGTCTCATTTTAGAGGGGCTCCTGAGCACATATGAACAGTACATACATCACATACAGTACACAAACAATACAACAGTACATCCATATATATGTATACACACAGGACAAAACAGAACAGAAGCTCTCCCAAAGATTCCCACCCCACCGATTCAACCCATAAATAACAGAGTTCGTGTGGAAAAAAACAGCATATACTCAAAGCACAATAAAGCCATGAAAATGAGCAGAGTACATACACGCCGTACCAAACACGCAAATGTAATAATAATAAGCAGAGTATATATATGAACATGCGTGTTGGAAAAAGAGGCAGCACTCTGTTTGTTGTGGGAAGACACAGTCCAAGAGAGATTAACGAGATTGGAACCTTTGACCTTTGACCTGCGGCAGACAGTACAGTACAGTAGCCCATGGTTATAAGGATTCACATGACACACAAGTGACCCCTGACTGACCCGCTGACCTCTGTGTGCCGTGCATGCTGACCTCAGAGAAAGGCATTCAAACACATCAGAGCAAACACAGCAACGGCAACGACCTCTCTGTACGTCGGTGGACAAAATGGGATTGTACTGTGTGTGTGTGTGTGTGCGTGCGCATGTTTGGTGTGTTGCATGATTGTGCGTATGTGCGTGTTAGCTGTTTTGCAGCTTGCGGCGATGTCCTCACTTCCACTGGTCCCCCAACCCCTCAGAAAGAGTTCAAAGGCACACACTCTGACCTGGGGTGCATGGATCCTTATATACGGCCAGATGACCTCGCTCGTTTACAAGTGCTATACAGTAACGCTCTGTCATGACGTTCTGCTGCGAATGACGTGTTTTTAACGGTCCCCCGTTTATTTACACGCAGCTGGATGGTTGTGCCATTTACAGGTCTGTAGAGAGAGTACAAATGGAACCAAATGGACCTGTGAGGGTCCATTTGGATACACTCTCAGGGTCATGGTGGTCAGGGGGCGTAAGGTGACTATACCGTGACGCAGACTATACCGTGACGCAGACAACGCAATTGCGTTGGGGCCCAGAGGCATTTGGGGGCCCACCCGCACCGTCTGTAAAATTCAATAAAACAAATACATACAGAGATGATGATAATAATAATAATAGTGGATTGCATTTATATTAGCTTATACTCAAAGCGCTTTTACAATGGTCCATTCATTCATACATTGGGAGACGCAATGACAGTTGAGTTGACCAATGGTTTGGTGGAGCTGTAGACTGTGAGCGTAGACTTAATAACGTGGAGGAATTTAGAAGAGGCGAAGGTGCCCTGTGGGTAATAACACAGGTATTGTTAAGCACATTCTGACCGGGCACCCATTTTGGTGTCGGCATCATGTCGTGCTTTAGCTATTGAAAAATAGCAGATCTACAAGCTCATATCGCGCCACCGAGTGGCGCGATACGAGCTTGTAGGTCTGCTATTTTTGAAAAAATCGAAGAACGACTGACATTTTTTTAAATCTGATCTCAGGTCAGAATGGGTTCATCATACCAGTGCGTGTCCAGTGGAAAACCTCGTATGAATCTGATCTCAGGTCAGAATGGGTTCTCAACGCTTTTGGCTGGGGGACCCCCGGAAATGCTTGGGCCATGTCTGGCAACCCCCGCCCCTCGCCCCTCCCCACCACCAATACAAACTGACTGCAAAAATAACCTTAATAACAGAGAAAATATATCATAAATGAATACTGGAACCAGATAAAATCATCAAGGAAAGTTTATGCATGAAATGTGTACTATTGTAAACTCTAAATTTCCATTTTCCAGCCATTCAGTTGCAATTATTATTATTATTATTATTATTATTTTTTAAATAATTTGGCGACCCCCCGAGGGGTCGCGACCCACGGGTTGAGAACCCCTGGTATAGCAGACGTGTGAAGTCCACATACTGTACTGTACTGTACTGTACTGTACTGTACTGTACCGGCTCCATATGATAAACCGGTTGTGGAAACGGTTCCCGCAAATGTGACGGAAACGATTCCTGTTCCTCAATGTTGGATCAGGTTCCTCCGGTTCCTCCGGTTCCTCAGGTTATCTGGATCCCCACCCTGATGCTGGATATAGCCTTAAGCCGTTTATATATCACACTGAGTCAGCGAAACGAGGCGCGGCGATTATGGCACACACACACACACACACACACACACACACACACACACACACACACACACACACACACACACACACACACACACAAAAAAAACCCACACGCAACACATCTGGTGACCTTTTGGATGGGATGACATAGAGCTTTTGCGCTGCAGCCTGCAGCTCTGCAAAAGTCAGAGGAGTTTACACTTTAGACACGTCGTGGGAGAATCAAGTGAGACATTTGAACGGAAACCAAAGGAAAATGTCGGTTTGTGCCCCTTTTATTATTTATTTATTTTCTTCATGTGTGTGTGTGTGTGTGTGTGCGCCTGTAATTGGTGGCTTTCTCACAAGCTTCTGCATGCAGCGCCTGAGCCAGAAACACCCCCTAAGCCTCTCTCCAGCTGATTCCCAGGGAAAACATGTCGAGGGCCCGTGAGCCTATCAATTAAGACACAGAGAGCTGCTTATAGTCAGCCTGAGGTCTGGCACACAAGTGCCCATATAGCCTCGCACTTTTATGATGTTCTTAAATCTATAAACTTCACTTATTATATAATCATATTCCAGGAGCTATAAAACAGAGGCTTGTTGTTGGCTTATTAAGGTATGCTGTTATTGTGTGTGTGTGTGTGTGTGTGTGTGTGTGTGTGTGTGTGTGTGTGTGTGTGTGCGCATAGAGTCCTTGCAAACACAAGCGTATGCATGTACACGTGTGCCATTCGAGCGACGTGTTTACGTCTTGCGTTGTTAAATCATTCATTCCGCAAGCGAATAACGCACACTGCAACCCCACGCGTGTGAGCGCATATTCATGGAGCGCACGCACGCTCCCGTAGGCCTATATAATCGTGCGAAATACAAAACGAGCATTGAAACAGGATGTGTGCGCGCACGTAGACAGAGGTTTGGCACGGCCGCCTCGGTATTGGCATGGGCGGAGGGAGCGATTGTTGAGCGCTGGCTGGCACGGGGTCACGTCGTTATAGACTTTTAAACGCTGCGTAAACATTCTGTTCTCTCCTCGTCTCGGGGCGCGGAGTCGCCTCTAGTACTGGGAGCGTTTTGGATTTTCCTCGCCTGCAGCTCCCTCCTCCTCCTCGTTCCTTTGCTTCATCTCCTCCTCTGCCGTCTGATGTGTCACATCTGTGGGGGGGGGGGGGGGGGCGAGAGAAGGCCTGCTGTGGTCGCACCGCAGGACGATTTAAAACACAGCAGACACACATCACAGGAGAGAGGGAGGAAGACAGTGTGTGGTGGTAGCATAAACAAGGAAGGCGACTATAGGAGAGAGAGAGATACCATGAGAGATGGAGCGAGATGCAGTTCTGTTTAAGATCAGATACTGTGTGTTATAGCAGTGGTTCTCAAAACGGGGTCCAGGGAACCTCCGGGGGTTCCTTGGGGCGCCGGGGGTGTCAAGTAAAGGAAGTCAGTAGCTGTGCTTCAGAACTCCACAGGAGTCCCGGATTAACAACGAACAGAACAGGATAGCACGTATAAAGAATGAATAATAATACACATGACTGTGTATTTGTGCTCCACCACACTGTGGCTCTATAGTCAATGACGTCATTCCGGTTGCCTGCTATATAGAGAGAGCCATTCCTACTGGCTGCGAGGTCTGTCATTCAACACACGTTGACAGGGGGGGTATTCCGTCATGGCCGGGTCTGCCTCCGAGAGCGTGAAAATGGGCACAGTCTGCAGTCTGCACACTCTCAGAGTGATGGCGGAGGTCTTTGAAATTAAGACGTTATAGAGAACCACTGGGTTATAGCTTATGGCTACGCCCCAGGATGGGTCCATCAGGCATGCACTGTATATAACACTGGACCAAGCTGAAGTGAAGGATGAGGGGAGAGCGACTGACCAATGGACATGGAGCCAAGAGAGGAGAAATGGTTCTGTTCTCCTCCCATGCATCCTGCCCCCCTGTAGCCTCTTGTATGTTCCTCGTGGCCCCACTGTTTCCTTCCAGGGTTAGGGCCCAGGCCATGGCCTTTCACCAGAGGACGGGGGGCTCTGTCCGGCCGTCAGCCACCCAACATGTCCCACCCTGTCTGGGACAGCCTGCCTGCCTATATAGTGCCTATAACGTCACTGTTTCCAAAACAGTGGGCCGGGACCCATTTGTGGGTCACAGACCAATTGTTGTGGGTCGTGACTTGACAATGACATTAAATGCCGTTGGCAATGGATGGAGGAATTTACGTCATATATGTCTGAGCAAATCGGCGTATGTCGGTGGGAACCCTTGGCCAATAAGGGACCACCATTCTTGATGAGGATGTACGATGATGTATACGATTAGAGCGCTCCTCATTTCACATCACGGGTGTGATTTTATTGACATCTACAAGTTGGACACCATGCACAATGGTCTCATGGCCTTTAAATAACACCAGAGGACTTCCACCATCTCGTATACACACAGGCACTCTGCCACCATCATCAGGACGAAGATGTTTGTATTTGGGGGCAGGGGGAGGGGTCGGTCGGTATACCCCAACACTATCAAAGTGTTTGACACAGAGACGAACACCTGACTGAACACAGCTTCTGCACATCCTCTTCCAGAACTTAAGTTTGATTCAGCCTTTGCCTATACAATGGAGAGCTGTACATATTTGGTGGCTTTAACCGGGGCGGTATAGCTTCAATCATCTGAGAGAATTCAGGCCAAAGACCTTCTCCTGGAAGACAGTTGAGAAAAAAGGGAAAAGGCTGGAGTCCAGGGAATATGCACGCTTGGATGGTGGGAGAACAAATGATCATTATTGCCAGTGACCTGTTCATCTTAGACTCGAGTCCTAGTCTGAAGACCTTTTGCAAGCTGGCAGTTATTCAGTATGATCTGGATTAAGTTGGGAACTGTGCAGCAAGTGTAAAAACTGGACAAAGAGTCGGTATAGTGATGTCGCCTCACAGCTAGAAGATTCGGGGTTCGATTCCCGCTGGGGACACTGCAGGCGCTGGGGTCATCTGTGTCATCGGTGCCCATACCCTGGGTGGTTTTGGCGAAAGGGCCTTTCTGTGTGGAGTTTGCATGTTCTCCCCGTGTCCCCTAGACGTAGGTACCCTCACAAAAAACGTGCAGTAATCCTGGTTAGTACTGCCTCCCCCTGGTCAGCCGGGGCACTGATGGAGGGGAAACGGAACTGGTTGGAATAATCCACCCAATATGTCCAACCGGGGGACCCCCCCCCCCTGTCAGGTGAAAAGATGCTGCTTGCATTGAGGTTCACGCTTCTCCCCAGGTTGGCAGAGGGAGAGTAGCGCCCCAAGAAGAGGCTTATAGGCAATTGGTACCGGGTGAAAAAAAAGGGTTATAAAAATCGTGAGATAAAAAAAAAGGAAAGGAAAAAAAAAGAAATGTTGCCATCTCATAATGAACATATATATGGGGACCAATTATGCAGGGAAGATATAAAAACGGAAAAAGTGCTCGCTTTCAGTAAGAGAACGTCTAGCACTTGTAAGAAAGCCTGACAGTTATGATGGCACTTTAAAAAGCACCTCATACGATGTCAGCACAGAAAGCTCATATCTCCATATATGTATTTATTGATAGCCACTCCTATATCCAGCGGTTGGTGCATGTGTGCATGTGCTAACAAACTTTGTCCAACACAAACATTACATCCCATCGACAATGCATGTGTAAACGCAAACATTGATGACGAAGGTGATGTGGCAATAGAAGTATAGGCTATACACACCTAGCCGGGTCTGTAGCTGCAGCGCATCAGTCCTGCTACACACTGTACTGACAACACCCCTGTGTGGGTGTTTGGAATGTTTATTTACCTGTAAGCACAATGAGATGCATTTTGTGTGTGTGTGTGTGTGTGTGTGTGTGTGTGTGTGTGTGTGTGTGTGTGTGTGTGTGTGTGTTTGTGTATGTGTGTGTGTGTGTGTGTGTGTGTGTGTGTGTGTGTGTGTGTGCGTGCGTGCGTGCGTGTGTGTGCGTGTCACTGTCTGCCATCTCGGTATTGTGTAACACTGTGAATTAGTATTTGTGCATGTTTGTGTTCGTTGGAAATTCGTTGGAAATTGCATGTATGTGCGTGCGTGCGTACGTGCATGCATGTCTGTGCGTGCGTGCGTGCGTGCGTACATGTCTGTGTGTGCGTGTGTGCGTGCGTGCGTGTGCGTATCATCTCTGTTGGGTGGAAGACTCATACAGTATGTCCAAAACTGTTATACTTTTCAGGATTCAAATTCAAAAGGAGCAGATCTACAAGCTTGAAACGCAGTGTGTGTGTGTGTGTGTGTGTGTGTGTGTGTGTGTGTGTGTGTGTGTGTGTTGTTTATATCATGCCTTGTGTGGTGTTGTTAAAGGGGACAGAGCGTGGCGGATGTGTGACGGGGGACTCCCCCTCCAGACACCTCTCAGGGACAATCAGAGGCACTCCGCTCAGCGTCCTGTTTGTCTTTTTATTGGCTGTGTGCTCATCATCACCAGCAGCGCCACACACACACACACACACACACACACACACACACACACACACACACACACACACACACACACACACACACACACACACACACACACACAGACACACAGACACACACACACACACACACACACACAGACAGACAGACAGGAAGGTCCGCGCCACTCCATGATGGACGAACGGCACGGACAGATTTAACACGGTGCAAAGAAAGAGCGGATACACTCTCAGGTCTATTTCGGGCCTTCTGAACACACACACACACACACACACACACACACACACACACACACACACACACACACACACACACACACACACACACACACACACAGAGGATGCTTTGCTTCCTGTCCTTATAGCTTGCGTGAGTCAGACATTTTTTTTACCCCTCTCTCTCTCTCCCCCTCTCTGTGTAAAACTTGTTTGGAATGCCTTTCTCTTCCGCTGACAACCTCCAAACATCAACATGACTCGTGTTGTTTTGGTTAGGTTTACATTTGAGTGGACTTATAGGCGCAGCTGTTTGCACGCTGCAAGACATGACGGGCCAGCACCCTTTGCACTGCAGAACGGGCAATGGGGAAAGAATGTCGCGCGACAGCTAGCGGTCTCTGTCGAGTACACATCTCGCGGCCGGGGGCCCTTCACTCGTCGCTGCGTCGTCGTCGTCTCGGTGGTGGAGCGCCGTTCCGTTGTGCCCGTTCGCCATGCATGCAGGAGGTACACGTACACACACACTCCTCTCTCTCCTCCCAGCTCCATCCATGCCCACTTCCCATCTCCCACAGCAGCGCTCCCAGCGGAGTTCCCAGTAATCAGCGCTCCTTTGATGGGGAAAGCGAAGCAAAGAGGGCTAGGGGGGGCGGGGGGGGGGGGGGGGGGGGGGCACAAGGGATTATGGCTGAAACAGCCGGAGCTTTGGTTTCAGGGCCCTGTGTTCTCTAACCCAGCACTACAGTACAAGCAATCTGGGAATTTTCCACTGAATCATAGAAGAAGAAAAAGATGATGAAGAAGAAGAAGAAGAAGATGGAGGCAGAGAACATGGGGTTTTAACCCCTTTTGGTGTTAGCATTATGTTATGCTTTAGCTATTGGAAAATAGCAGATCTACAAGCTCATAGCGTGGCGAGCTTGTAGGTCTGCTATTTTTGAAAAATCAAACAACTGACTGACACATAGAAACGTAGCTTCTTCAGAAAACTGTCATTTTCAAACAGACATTTTTTTTAATCTGATCTCAGGTCAAAATAGGTTAAACATACACAGTGCGCACGCTGGCGCCGCACAAGCGTATGTATGTATGCACACACACACACACACACACACACGCACACACGTGCACACGCACACACACAAAATGGAAAGCATGTGCATACCTACAGTACAGGCATGCATGTGCGGTCATACATATGAATGAAAGCATGCATGGATACTCCCCTCCCCCCACTCACACGCACGTACGCACGCACGCACGCACACACACACACACACACACACACACACACACAAACACACACACACACACACACACACACACACACACACACACACACACACACACACACACACACACACACACACACACACACACACACACTATGATGACTATTTGGGTTTTCATGAGCTGCACTGATTATGTGAAACCAGATGCATGCTACAGTTCCTTTGTTGATTTCATGCGTTAAACCTACTTCACGTATGAGGCGGAGATGTGCAGATGAAGGGAGATGAAAGACGGATTGAGCTTGCCT
Source organism: Protomyctophum parallelum (assembly GCF_964188405.1). Lineage (NCBI taxonomy): Eukaryota > Metazoa > Chordata > Actinopteri > Myctophiformes > Myctophidae > Protomyctophum > Protomyctophum parallelum. The sequence continues at coordinate 37,341,198 of NC_139717.1, read as the reverse complement.
GCGAGGCAATAAAACTCAATTCAAAGTACGTTTCCCCCCTTTTACTGATCCACCTTTTTACCCAGGTGGATCAGTAATCCAGCCTCAGTGGTTGATGAGCACTATATCTCAGGCACGTGCACACATAGACATATAGGGGGCTGTGTGGAGTTTGCATGTTCTCCCCCCGTGTCCCCTAGGGTAGGTATACCCTCACAAAAACATGCAGTAATCCTGGTCACTAAACTGCCTCCCCCTGGCCAGCCGGGGCGCCTGATGGAGGGGAAAGGAACTGGTTGGAATAACGTGTTCCTTCCACGTGCTACGTCCAACCAGGGAAACTCCCCCCTGTCAGGTGTAAAGGAGCAACTTGGACACTCAGGCATGAAGGAAGCATGAGTTCAAGTCCGTTGCTCTCCCCTTGTCCCCCATATATGGGGACTAATTGGTGGAGGGTGTGTAGAGCCCAGGATCACATTAGATGATTGACACAGGGGTGAAAAATGGGTTACAAAATTGTGGAATAAAATTAAAAAAAACAAAACAAAGGGGGCCTGAGCCCTTTCCCTTTTATACCCGTCTGTAAAACAACTGCCATCTCCAGACCAACGAATGCAGCATTTTCTACGGTTAATCAGACCAGTGTGTGTCCAGTGGAAACCATCGTATGAATCTGATCTCAGGTCAGAATGGGTGAAAGAAATGCAAACGCCACTCCTTTCCATGCCATATACCGGAAGGCAGCATTCAGGAAAATAGCTTTTTTTCTCCCCCCAAGTCCCCTGAACTTGAACGCAGCATTTTGCGCTGAACTAATTTGCTTCGAAATCCATGTCGTTTCACCGCATCTCCAGTAGATTAAAGACTGCTGCCCTCCTAGGGTTTCATCCCCTGCCTCTGTAACATTCTCTGCACATCCCTGCTATATCTTTGCTATATCTTTATATCTTTGACTTATTCCTTTGCTCCGTTTTCCTACTCTGCTCATTGCTATACTTCCCCTCCCTTCACCGATGAGCAAATTTGTTCGCATCCTCCTATAGGATCCTGGGATCATTCCATAACGTGTTGTAAACACACAGACAAAACACCTCCTCCTCTCTTCTCTGATCATTATAAAAGATACTCCGTTGAGTTTTTTTACCATCAAAGCTCTTCTTATTAAGGAATAGCCCCACCGGGGACAAGCTATAATAAAGCACTACACAATTGTGTGTTCATTATAAGCGTTTTTGATTCCCCAGAAGAGTACTGTTTCATATTACCGCGAGCGACGCGTTCCATTACATCATGACCCGCTCGCAGGGCCTCATTAGCATGCTCGTTATCTCATTAGCAAAATTGAATGGACCTTGTTAACATCTGTGAACTCTGCTATGGTGTAGCTAGTTAGCGATGAGCTGACTAGGTAATGAGATGGGGTGATTTGATGTGAGATTGCTGCCGGTGAAAATTGGATTTGACAACATTGGCTGCTTTCCAAAAAAAAGTAAGAAGGAAAAAATGACGGAAAGAAAATAAACATTGGCTGTGTTGTGGCGGTTCTACGCCTATAGTGAACTCCTCTACAACGGCAACCGGCGTGCCAGGGGAAGTATTGAACTACGTTTCCCAGTTTCACATGTTAAAGCACAGGGGATGAGTTTCCCACTTTCACTTTCATGTTAAAGCACAGGGGATGAATCACTATCTGTTCTGTGGAAAATTACATAGATATTATCATCTCCCTTTTCACGATTTTATGTCCCCCCTCCCCCCCCTCCATGCAGTCTAATGTCTGTCAAAATGGTGTAGTGTGCTGTGCAAGCACCTTTAGCAGCTTGAGTGATTCTCGGTGAAACCTGCTCACTTTAGGCCGGTGCTCTGTCGCTATAAACCTTTTACCGCAACCGAGTGTTGGCAGAAAAAAACTAAAACAAGCAAACTAAACTTGAGGGGACCGGAGGAGGATTCGGATTCCTCCTCCATTAAAGGACGGGACACGACAATATAGGGCCCAATTCCTCCTCCATTTTTGCCCACTTGCATCATTCATTGCAGAAAGTGGAGGTGCCTGTTGAAAGGAGGAGGGGGGACGGACGTGTGGGTTGAAGAAAGGTCGTCCTTTGGGTTAATTTGGCCCTACTTTGTCGGTAGTAGTCGTGCTGAAGTGATGCACAGCCTAGAGGGATGTGCTGTTTTGGGGGGGGCGAGGCGAGTGTGTGGGGGGGGGGGGGGCACAAACACAAACACACAGAGGAAACACTGGTAGCACTCAAGAAAATCCAAATAAACAATTTGGGACCCAAATGATTCACAGGTGGCGGCCATGCAGGCAGGAGCGTGGTGGTGGCGGCGGTGTCACGGTGCACTCCACTATCCACACAACCAATGACACACAGTCCAGTCCACACGGTGAGCACGCCATAGCTTAGAGAGCGTTGGTTCTCAACCTTTTATGAAGTACATACCACCTCAGAGAACATTTGGCTCTCCAAGTAACACTGACGTTAACTGCATGTTAAAACACAGGAGCGTGTATACCTGCCCTTTTTGTTCCATTCCTAAGCCAATAATAATGCTGCTGCTGCTCTGACAGAACTCAGTCTAAAACACTAATCAGCACAACTGATGATATTTCTAATATATTAATCCGTTCCCAAATCTTCTGTTAATGGCTATAGGTGCGCTGTCATGCTCATTTCAGCACGGCTGGATAGGTTATTTCAACCAATTGCTTGGTCAGAACTTAAGAACTATACCTGTAGTAAATAGTAATATCATTATTTCAATCCACCTTTGTCTTTTTTTCTCATTTTTTGGGCAGCGACTCTGTGTACCACCAGAGGGGGGCTCAAGTACCACCAGTGGTACTATATAACCCATTCTGACCGGGCACCCATTTTGGTGTCGGCATCATGTTATGCTTTATCTATTGAAAAATAACAGATCTACAAGCTCATATCGCGCCACCGAGTGGCGCGATACGAGCTTGTAGGTCTGCTATTTTTGAAAAATCTAAGAGCGACTGACATTTCTAGAATCTGATCTCAGGTCAGAATGGGTTCATCAGACCAGTGTGTGTCCGGCGGAAACCTCGTATGAATCTGATCTCAGGTCACAATGGGACAAGTACCAGTGGTTGAGAACCTCTGCCTTAGAGAACTGGATTTAATTTATACAACCTGTACTTTGACCGCTTGTTGACGTCTACACTATAGGGCTGTATTTTGCGTGTCTTAAGTACCAGGTCTTATTCCCTAACTTGAGTAAACTAAAGACCTGGAGGCGTGATCAATGCCATTTGGCTATTCTGAGTGGCCAGAGAGCATTGACCACGCCTCCAGGCCTTTAGTTTACTCAAGTTAGGGGATAAGACCTGGTAAAGACACGCAAAATACAGCCCTAGGTCTCTTTTGCCAAAAATACCTTGCAGATTGGCTATTTTGGGGCAAATGTTTCCCCCCAGAACATGGATGTTATACTTAGGTTCAAGTGGTTAAATGAGTGGTTCCCGGCGGTGTCTTTGACTCAGATGAATTCCATTCGTCAAGTTCTTTGAGCGGTGCACACCGCTCCAATATCTGTCCATGTGTGTCTCTATGTCCCTATATGTGATCTCTTTAGAGTAAAAACAGCTGCAATATCGCTGGGTGACCTAAGTGTCACTGTTGAGAAGCCTATAGCTTGCACCGCTCAGTTCACACGGGTGTGATTTTCTTTTCCAACATTTTTGGATTCTGGATTCACCGTTAATTCAAAATCCAGAATGTCTTTTACTAACAAAACTATACTCTCTGTGAGTCAAAGTGGGTGAACGATAGAAATAAAGCAATGTCTTGGAGTCTTGGGTGAACCTGATTTTATAGTCACGCTCCAGTGTCACGCAGCAAAAGTCGCCGATCTACAAGCTCGCAGCGCGGCGCGGAGCATCCCAATCCTGCAGATCTACTATATTGTCGTTGAGCAACACGATTGCTCAACGAAAGTGTATAAATCAAGCATTATGTAATGGCTTCAGCTGTCAGCGGAGCTCACGCTACTACACAAGGGTGCGGGGGTGGGGGGGCATTTTTGGTGTTGCCTGTTCAGAATGTGTCGTACAATGGCATGCTCCTGATGCTGTGCATAATATACTGAATATGTGTGTGTGGGGTGTTTGTGTGGCGTGTTCCGGCTGTTCAGATCTCTCACATTCCCCCTGTGTTTTATAGGAGCTTGGTGGTGCTCTGTGGGATCTGCTGTCAGTACCTTGCTCTGGACAACTGGCTAGTGTCCCCCCCCCCCCCACCCCCCTCTCCATACCCATGTATGCAGCATAAAGGGAATCTGCTACCTCACACACACACACACACACACACACACACGCACGCACGCACGCACGCACGCACGCACGCACGCACGCACGCACGCACGCACGCACACGCACACGCACACGCACACGCACACTCACACTCACACTCACACTCACACTCACACACACACACACACACACACACACACACACACACACACACACACACACACACACACACCTTATTCAGAAGGAGTTGAGGGGAGATACAAATACTATAACAAGATTTATTTGTTTTTCTGAAAGAAAACAAGAGTTACATTAAAGCTGGGGATTTGACTGTGGTCCCTCCTTTCAATAATGGCCAGGACGGTCAGTCGGAGCTGTAACTTGATTAGCGGGATAAACATCAGCGCAAAAGCATTAGCCGGCTATGCTAAAAGTGATGACCTCACTGATAATGCACACACACTTAGCAAGCACTAAAAACTAAGTCTGGCATGGGCAGCTGCCAAGGCCAATCAAAAGCCTCTGTACGTCCCCCGGACCAGCTGTCTGGTCCAATCACAGCTGCACGTATGTCATCCTGCCGTTGGGGTTTTTGGAAAAAAAAGGACTCGGAATGGGGTTCAAAATAGCACCGCCTGAACCCTCTGACACGACTGTCTTTACTTATATCTGTGTCTTGCGGAGATGGGAAGCACGGCATCGCATGCTTCCTGCCAACATCGATTTAACCTTTTTTCTTTTGTTTTGGTTTCGCGCAGAGATGAAAAACGTCTCCTTCAAGAGACGCTATGGAAGCAAGGACAATACGCGGCTCCCTCCTTTCATGTCGGCTCAGCCGGTTGGTGAATAGGACCACCGTACTGTAGTGTATATGTGCTGCGCGAGGGCCACGGGTTCGAGACCGACCCGTCTCTCCTCGCTCTCTGCCCTTCGTTCCCTGTGTCTCTATACACTGACTTATACCAGGATCATTTAAAAAATATATATCTCAACCGCTTAAGCCTTACATACGGAAACTTTGTCCCAAAAACAGGGACAGACGCCACGGTTAATCTGGTAAAAAAACAAAAAACAATTGGGACGGCAATAAAACCCGAGCCACAGTGTGTTCTGGGTGCTGAAGAGGATGTGGTCCTGCAGTATAACAACATGTAACAGCCGCATCAAGGCCTATAAGACTGAAGATGACTTAACCCATTCTGAACGGGGAACCCATTTTGGCGTCGGCATCACGTCGCGCTTTAGCTATTGAAAAATAGCAGATCTACAAGCTCGTAGCGCGCCACCGAGTGGCGCGCTACGAGCTTGTAGGTCTGCAATTTTTTGAAAAATCGAAGAACGACTGTGACATGTTTTAGAATCTGATCTCAGGTCAGAAAGGGTTAATCAGACCAGTGTGTGTGTCCAGTGGAAACCTCGTATGAATCTGATCTCAGGTCAGAATGACTTAATTCACACCCCGAACATTCCGCTATACTGCAGTGTGTGTACTGTAGTAACACCGCCCCCCCGCCCCGCTGTGGTGCGCTGGCTCTCCCACCCACCCACAGCGCATGACGTCAGAGCAGCAACATGTGCGGTGTGAGTCCAGTCAGTGGCTCCACACAGAGCAGACGCCATGTGACTGATGCTATAAGAAGTGACCAGACCTCCTCCAGTCAGTCATATGGGACAGCCATGATTGTCGTCCCCCCCTCCCCCCCCCACCACCATCACTTCCACCTAATAAGGAACACACACACACACACACACACACACACACACACACACACACACACACACACATCGGGACCTGGGCAAAGCCTCGGGTGACCTTGCGTGACCTCTGCGTGCAGGTCACTTCCTGTGCCTCAGGGGTGCTGATGAGCCAAAGGTCATCAGCGCGAGGGTGGTGGTGGTGGGGGGGGGGGGGGGGGGGAGAGATTTTAGAGATAGGACTCCCCCCAACACACACACGCACACGCACACGCACACACACACGCACACGCACACACACACACACACACACCCTCACACGCACACACACACACACGTATACAAGTGCGTCCATTTGCTCTTACTTATTTGTGCACTCAGTCTCAGAGTTACATTGACACTTAAGGCTTTTACTGTGTACCAACCCACACTACCCACATGACCCACAGTGTTGTGAGTGTATACTTTGAGAGAGAGAGAGAGAGAGAGAGGGAGAGGAGAGAGACAGAGGAGAAAAGCCCCTTTTCTTCCCGCTGTTTGTGTGTGTGTGCGTGCGTGCGTGCGTGCGTGCGTGCGTGCGTGCGTGCGTGCGTGCGTGCGTGCGTGCGTGCGCGCATGCGTGAACAGCAGTGTGTCTGTGGTGAGGTCAGCTGGTGACAGCTGAACAGCTCTCTATCTGTACACCTCGGCCAGACGTTTCACACACACTCATTCAAAAGACTGATTCATGCTACAGCGGCCGAGCCATTCATAACACACATGCATGTGCACGAACACACACACACGCGCGGATCGACCCGACCGCACACACACACGCACGCACGCACGCACGCACGCACGCACGCACGCACGCACGCACGCACGCACGCACGCACGCACGCACGCTTTGGATTGGAAGCTCGGCGTAGGGGGGAGGTGGGGGGGGGGGGGGGGTCTTAACACAATCACCTTTTCTTCTTTGTTGGAACGGGAGGATAAACAGTAGTGAGACAGGGCAGCCTCGCTGCCCATGTGGAAAGACTCACGGGAGATTATGGCAGCGGAGTCCAGGGGGGCCAGGGGATGGGGGGGGGGGGCGACCCCCAAAACAAGGGCCCAGCTGTTGAACAGGAAGTCACCTCGGGCACGGCCCATGCAGCGCCACTCATGGCCCCGCCTCCTCCTCCTCCAACCAACCAACACCGCCAGCCAGCCAGCCAGCCAGCCAGCCGGCGCGTCGGCCGGCGCAGGCCCCTCTGAGGAAGAAAGTCAAAACTGACACTGATGTAATATAGTATGCAGGCCGCAAGAAAGCTCCCTGTGTACACCGATGGGGAGAGAGAAGGAGTGAGAGAGAGAGAGAGAGAGAGAGAGACACACACACACAGACAGATGAAGAGAGAGAGACTGAGAGAGAAACAGAGATGGAGAGACCGAGACGAAGTGTTAGAGTGAGAGTCGGACTGCAGAACATTTCTCGGGTGAAAGATGTCCTTTGAAGTCCAGGTAGATTTATTAGTTTGCAGGGAGGTGTTTAATATTTTCCCGGCGGAGGAACTATAAAGTTAAAGGTTTTGTGCAGAACAGAACCTACAGGGAAATCAAATACACCCCAGCTGAGGCCGTGAGAGGGAAAAACGAGGGGAGGAAAAAAAAACCAAACGTTCCGACGCACGACAGCTGTCAGGCGTCCTCTGAATCCGAGGATTCCGTCGGTACAGTGACAGAATCCTTGGGTTCTGACGCCTGACAGCTGTCGTAAACAAGCCCTTTGGAAGGGGCATTTTGACCGAGCTTACGCAACCCGCTCTACGCACAGCTGAATCAAAACCGCCCCTCTTTTTCTTGACATTGCTCTCCTTTGATGCAGCCTCGTACACGCAGCGCCCACGCAAATACAGACCGGGGGCGAGGGAGAGAAAAACAGAACGACTGACTGATGGTGAAGGAACGGCGAAGCTTCCCCGACAAAGAGGAAAATGCGCCCAGTCAGCTCAGGCAGTCATTAGCATCGCAGATGCTAGCGATAGGAAGTGTGAATAGGCCTCATGCATCAGCAGCCTGAATCCCCTGCATTGTCCCCCAGACTGGGCCTAGTAGAGTCTTCACTGTACGCACGCTGCTGTGGTGGGTGTGGGAGTTTTTGGAAGTCAAGATCCTGTTTTTCTTTTTTTCCCTTTTTTCCCCCCCCACCCTCTCTGTTTTTTTCACGCGGCGGTTCGGAATCCATGTGTGGGATTCAAGGCTTTCCTCTTATCACAGCCAAATGTCACAGTGAGGATGTAGTGGCATGGAAGCAGAATGAAAGCATAGCGGGAATACCTCTGGAGCTGCGTCAGCCTTCAGCAGCCGTGGTTCACATGAGGCGCACGCTCCCATTTCAACTCGTAAAGCATGCACAGAGTCGTACTTTATGGTCAGATGCGCGCTGGTGTTGCACGCTGTAAATATAGCACGTCTACAAGTATAAGCTCGCTTGTAGATCTGCTATTTATGGATGACGACACCGGCACATACAGTAACTATATAGTGTGAATCATGCAGGCTTAAGAAGTGCAAGCTGATACATGAATAAAGGAGTATGGAAATTACACACGTGAGATACAAAGTGAAATCCTTGGCTTTAATTACGGGGTACATTTTGGCTTGTGCAGAAATATAGTGCAGGCTTGTGTTAGAAATAGAAATAGGCTCCTGCCCTATGGGCCACACGGCTTGGCAATTAATGCTGCGTTCACATCAGGAACGCGGTAGACGGCGAACCGGAAGCCATTTTAGTTTAGTGGACGGGAGCAGGGCGGTCAACGGGATGTGGATGTACTTCCTCCACCCCATGTATGTTGACATCATGCGCTCAACGCAGACTAAAGCCTGTTTTATTCTTGGTTGCGTACCTGAAACTCACCTTGTTTGTAAGAATGTGAGCTGTGCATGTGTAAGATGTGTGTGTGTGTGTGTGTGTCATTGATTGATTTCCAAAAATCACACCTGTGTGAAGTGAGGGGCGCTCTTACAACATCGAGGACAAAACAAACATTAATCTCTGTTCATTGTTAACACCCTGAGCGGCATAAACGGAGGTCTCCGTCCTATCAAATAGTAACGCTCGACCGCTCAGGACGGAGATTAATAAAAGGACGGAACTTTATCGTCGTTTGTCGCGTTAGAATTAATAATACCTCCCGATCGCCTCGGGGGTCGTTTTGGCTACATCTAGCTACTCAGCTACATCCAAGATGGCGCCTGGTGCTCCTGAAATGTGCTCCGTTGCTGCAAATCGCTGCACGCTCTGCATTTAATGGTCCAATGGCATTTAATGTTTGTGTCAGTGACAAAACAAACATTAAATCCATTCTGACCTGAGATCAGATTCATACGAGGTTTCCACTGGACACACACTGGTCTGATTAACCCATTCTGACCTGAGATCAGATTCTATAAAAATGTCAGTCGTTCTTGTTGATTTTTCAAAAATAGCAGACCTACAAGCTCATAGCGCGCCACTCGGTGGCGCGATATGAGCTTGTAGATCTGCTATTTTTCAATAGTTAAAGCATAACATGATGCTAACACCAGAATGGGTTAAACTCTGTCCATTGTCCATTGGTGTTTTTAATGTTTGTCTAAGGAAAAACAAACTAATTAAAAAAACTAATTAAACCTGTATATAGGAGGGGCTCCCACTGTATTTGTATCGGCCACATGATGTCTTACGTCTCATTCAGTGCCCTAAACAAACATTAAAGTTTAGATTGTTTGTAATATATACTCAAAGTCCATGCTGGCAAAATTTACATTAGAAAAATTTACACGGATGGACATTTTTGTCACCCGAAATCACATGTAGTCTACACATTCATTATGCAGCCGTTATCCAGCCACATTCATTACATCATCCTAGTTATGTTATCCACAGCAACCGCACCGCAGGGACGCACATGGGATTATATATGCAGTATACGTATAGCCTATACTTGTGCAAACAATGTCACTACTGTCGTTCACTGATATTATGTACTAGTGATTGTATATTTCCATATCTATGGTAACAATAAGTACTATGGTACAGTATAAGTGCTCTAAGCAAAGATCCCATATAGACTTGGCGTAATCTTCCAAAGCCATGCATTGATCATGGAACCCCTCAATGAAAAGGGACCATTTCTCATTTCAAAGGGACGACTGGAACCTATGCTGAAAATAGCAGATCTTCGAGCGTGCAACTATAAGCTTAAATCAGGCTTAATCGATTTTGAAGTTTACACTTGTGAGGTTATGGCGCATCTGATCGCTGGGTGAGAGTGGAGGAAATCCCCCCCAGCAGAAACCTGCTGACTGGACAGGCTGCCTTTGTAGTGGTCAGTTATCTGTACTAACCTCCGTGGCCTCCCGTCCACTGTGATCAAATATGGCTTAACAACGTTAGCTTTGGCCCTAACCTGCAATCTACACTTTCATGACCTCCTCCTCCCTCCTCTATTAGCTGTCTATGTTCTGGCTATGCGGTCAGTCGGCTCTATTTGAAGTGTGTGTGTGTGTGTGTGTGTGTGTGTGTCACTGTCGCCTCCTGCGCTGACAGATGACCCCGATGACCTTGTCCTTCAGAATATGGACAGATCAATGAGGACAAGAGGCCAAAGTCCGAATGAGCCACCATCAAACCGACAGGTCCCACATTAACACCGTGGATATACCGTGCGTGTGTGTGTGTGTGTGTGTGTGTGTGTGTGTCAGTGTGTGTGTGTGTGTGTGTGTGTGGGGGGGGGGAGTGGAGGCGTGGTTCCGTTGGAGACGCTGTGGATCAATAGCAGAAGATTAGCATTAAACATGTCTATTGATCGGTTTGCGTATTCTGTCACGCTTCACGGCTGGCGGTTTGAACACATGGCACCGCTATAATCTCTCTGGCCCGCCGTATACTGAACAGCAAAATGAGGATCATCCACACGTATAGACTAATACATTTTAAGTGTTTCGGCGGTCGCTTTCACTGTCTGTGGATGACTTGTTGTGGCTCAGCTATAGCAGTCAGCGTCACAGTGTCTTGCTGTGTAGCATACATGCTAACCGAAACCGCAGCATCCCCGTTTTGTGGGGGGAAAAAATCAACAAGCTAGCACAGCGGGCCGCAGTTTGGGTGGGTATAGAGGGACAAATGCAGTCCAAGTACAGTTGCAACTCAGGTCATTTAAAAAACACTATAAGAATACTAGTGTTGTTTAAGTGTGGTTAAAAAGCAGATGGCTGTCGTATGTACAATACATGTACGTAGCCTATACTATAGATGTGGTCTGGGACTGGATGTGTAAACTGTGGTTTACAGGAAGAGTCACTCAAACCACACGGGCCACTCTTTCACCCCAAAGAGCCTAAAGGAGGACAGCCTTCGTGCAGTCGCATCCGAACAAGGGAACATAACGCCCTAACCACACCAAAGGGTCCAGACGGTTTTAGCGTTGTCCCTGCGGCGTGATACTGTATGTCCTACTCCTGTTGCACGTTGACCCACATCGTCCCGAGCAATTCAACTGTTTGAATTCAATGGTCCAAACCACACCAAAGGGTCACTATGCAACTCCTCGCAAACCGTTTGGACCCGAGGAGTCGCATGCATGGCGACCCTTTGGTGTGGTTTGGGCTTAACACCAAAACTGGCGGAAAGAGCGGTTCATTTCCCTGCCATATATCACACAAGACGAGAGTAATAATTAGATTAGTATCTGCGTCACATAAAGATATGGCGAGAATAAGAGGACATTAATGCATTTTGGAATGGCTGGACATGCAGTGCCAAAACACAAACCGTAAACAGACAGTGAAAATGTATATACCTTTTAAGAAGGGCTCATAATGTTTTAATGTTCTTGTATAGGCCTACTATATCCACCTCAAAAATGCACTTTAAATAGGAGGGTCAGAGCAGCGTTCTGGGAGCATGGTGGTGGATCGCTGCATAACTTGGTGGCCGAGGCGTGTGTGTTTTCCATACCCATGTAGGCTATGCAGCATAAAGGGAATCTGCTACTGTACCTCACACGCACGCACGCACACACACACACACACACACACGCACACACACACAATCAACAAGACAGGGGCCCCACTACTCTTCACCAGCGTTTCTCAACCTTACGGATGAGTCATCGAGTAACTGGCACGGGTTGAAACGGGAGCGTCGCCGGGGCCCTTTCTGCACGGTTCCTTTTGCGGGCTGCGGGCGGAGGGGATAATAAGAGAGCTCCGTCGCGACGAGATCGGGGGGGGCCTTTCTAATGCTAACCTCCACACAGACAGCACTATTATCAGCCTTGTGTTTAAGTCAGATTACACGGTGCAATTAGGGGAGGCATCGGCATGGCTTTATGGGAACCGATGCAGGCTAGAGGCCGTCGCAGACAACCATGAGCCATCCAGGCATAGGGCTAGTTTGGATCTCTTTGCAGAGTAAAAAGGAAAAAAAAAGAAAAACAAAAAAGCTTTGCCATGTTTGCAGAGCTCTGACTTATAGGCCCCACTCTGTTTCTCGGCGGGGTGCACATGGCGCGGCGGAAAGATGTAGACGATCTGTAAGCCCACGACGCGTCGCCTCCGCGGCACGTCGTGATCTTGTAGATCTGCTATTTTTCCCGGCGCGCCACCCATGTGTGCACACTGCCGTACCACGGGGAGTGAATTATGTGAGCTATTACTATACGGCAGTGGCGGCGGCCGGCGGAGGGATTGAGACATCATGAGCTCATGCTAAACATGGGTGGGGATCATAAACAAGGAGCTTCTGCGTACACAGAGAGCCATACTGTATATTCATACACTAACCGAGGAGGTGGGGGGAAAGCTGTGGTGGGGAAAAGTACTCAAAGTTTTCACTTAAGTACCAGTATAGGCAATATACTGCAATGTAGAACTGCTCCGTTACAATAAGAATTCAGAATGTACCTGAGTAAAAGTACTGAAGTATTGGTATGAAATGTACTTAAAGTACAAAAGTAGAAAGTATACTCATGGTGCAGAATGACCCTTAAAGGTTTTCAAATGTTTCAAAATCTTTTGAAAATAGCAGATCTACAAGCGACGCATTGTGTGAGCTTAATTGTGTCTATTTTCAAATGGTCTAAATCAGTGGTTCTCAGGTCCTTGAGGGGGTCCCAGGTGGTCCCCGACTAAATGATGGAGTTGGTAACCAAATGGACCCATATAGATCTTTAATTCTTGAGAGTATAAAATAAATCATTTTACACTTTCAAGAGCATCTGCATTACAAGTCTTGCAATTAGAGAATGTAGAAGAATTGTTATTTTGATCAACATTTGCCTGTTATCTCTCCTACGGTATACCAATATCAGGTTTGGGTCAACAATGAAAAGGTTGAAAACCACTGCATGGTCTAAATGTATCATAGGGCTGACGTGGTTACTGTATGTAGTGGAGTATAAGTACAATATTTGCCTCTGAAATGTAGTGGAGTAGAAGTCAAAGTACAGAAGATTGGAAATACTCCAGTAAAGTAAAAAATACCTCAGAAGTGCTACTTAAGTACAGTACTTGTATATTATGTACTTATAGTTACTTTCCACCACTCATGGGAAAAACCTTGGGAAAAAGTGTGTGCACATTTTCTTTACGCCGGTTGCAAATAAACAGTGTTCTGACTCATATCGCAAAGTATGCCGCTCAGGCGTTTTGTATAGCCTTTGGCATAAAAACGCGGCGGTCTTACAGTAAATACAGTCAGTGCTGCTGCATCTGCGGCCGTGTGTCACACTCACTGTATACGTGTATACTGTGGCCTTTACTGTAGGGATGCTGAGGTGAAAGGAGGTGAAATGACACAGGGGTTATCAATCATGTGATTACAGGTTATTGGCCACAGTGACGGCTGAGCAAATTAGAGACAGGGAACAGTTTAGAGGAACGAGACCTGCTAACGCTCCCACCCGCACGCCCCTCGTGTATACACCAAACATACAAACATGTGTGTGTGTGTGTGTGTGTGTGTGTGTGTGTGTGTGTGTGTGTGTGTGTGTGTGTGTACGTGTGCAGTGTTAACTTTAGGTAGGCCTATTCCTGTATACATAACGATGACAATCTTGAATCTTCAACACGCACGCACACACGCACGTCACGCACTCACGCATACACGTCACGCACGCACGCACACACGCATGCCACGCACGCACACACGCACGCCACGCACGCACGCACACACGCACGCCACGCACGCACAAACCCTTAACACACACATACACACAGGAGTCACAACAAGGCATCTTTTGCGTGTGAAACGATGTCAGCTGGATCGGGATGAAGTCAATAAAGCAAACGAATAAATGAATAAACTAAATGTGTAAATGAAGAAGGGAGCAGACGGATGTATAATGGTGAAAAGGTCTTCTGTGTGTGCGTGCGTGCGTGTGTGTGCGTGTGTGTGTGTGTGCGTGCGTGCGTGCGTGCGTGCGTGCATACATATACATTCTTCAGAGTTAAATTAGCACTGAGGATTTTACGTGTGTGTGTGTGTGTGTGTGTGTGTGTGTGTGTGTGTGTGTGTGTGTGTGTGTGTGTGTGCGTGCGTGCGTGCGTGCGTGCGTGCGTGCGTGCGTGCGTGCGTGCGTGCGTGCGTGCGTGCGTGCGTGCGTGCGTGTGTGTGTGTGTGTGGCCACCCCCACCACCCCTGGACACAGGAGCAGTTGTGTGTGGTATTGATGAGAGGCCAACAGGGAAATCACTGAGGACGCTTTAAATGCCTTAATGCAGTCAAATTGTTTTCAGATTTCCCATTGACGGACAGTTTCCTTTCAGCCGTTTAAATACCTCAACACACACGCACGCACACACACGCACACACACACACACACACACACACACACACACACACACACACACACACACGTCTGGTCATCGTTACAGCAGCGCTCTTAGCCTGACCCGCGACCTCTGACCTGTGATCCTGAAGTGGTGGCGTTTGTGCTGGCTGGGTGAGCCACCGGAGAGGAGAGGAGAGGAGAGGAGAGGAGAGGAGAGGAGAGGAGAGGAGAGGAGAGGAGAGGAGAGGAGAGGAGAGGAGAGGAGAGGAGAGGAGAGGAGAGGAGAGGAGAGGAGAGGAGAGGAGAGGAGAGGAGAGGAGAGGAGAGGGCAGGATGGTGGGACAGGAAGCCTGCAGCGGCCACAGGAGAGGTGAGAGAGACAGCTCTGTGAAGGCATGGATGGGTGGGTGCCTGGGTGGTGGTGGTGGTGGGGGGGGGGCTATAAGAGCCTGGACAGAGGTGATTGATATGGACCCAAATAAACCTGTTATATAGAAATAGAGAGAGAGAGAGAGAGAGAGAGAGAGAGAGAGAGAGAGAGAGAGAGAGAGAGAGAGAGATCAAAGGAGCAGATAAGCTTGAAAGCCTTTCGTTTCCTCCGAATCTCTCTCTCTCTCTCTCTCTCTCTCTCTCTCTCTACTGGGGGAACCAGAAGAGTGGAGGTGTGAGGGATATTTCAGAACACCCCCCCCCCCCGACATCCGCTGCCGTTGGAACGCATGGTTTGCACCTGATTAGTTACAGGATGTGAACAGATGAGGACAGGAGAGGAAAGCAAGGACCGGAGGAGAGGTAGAGGAGAGGAGAGGGGAGGGGAGGGGAGGGGAGGGGAGGGGAGGGGAGAGGAGAGGAGAGGAGAGGAGAGGAGAGGAGAGGAGAGGAGAGGAGAGGAGAGGAGAGGAGAGGAGAGGAGAGGAGAGGAGAGGAGAGGAGAGGCGCTGGTAAACCCAACAAAGCTAATGCCTCTTATCCTGCACATCTTATCAGGCTGAGGCTAATCCCCAATCAAGTAAACACATGAGGATAAGTGTCGAAAAAGGAAAGCGGTGCTAAAAAAACAACAACAAAGCACTCTTTATCCTTTATATCTGTATTCAGATTATTGTTTTGGGTAATGTATATTGGCCTATTGCCAACAAACATATAAGTACAGGCTACAGTAGACACACAGTATTAAGCTGCAAATCTTCTGAATAGCTGTTGGGTATACCTGCGTTGCGTGTTGTACTATGGGCATTTGGTGTAAACGGGAAAAGGTAGCGGACCTAGCACAGAGCCCTGGGGGATCCTGGTCAACAAAGGGATAAAGTGGTGAGCTTGTACATCTGCTATTTTCAAAAGATCTTTACATTTGATAACTTGTGAAGTGGGACATTCTTTTCTGCACAATGAGTACTTTTGGTAGTTTAGGTACATAGATGATAGATAGCCCTGCACTTTATAATTTGTCCCTGTGGAAATTTGCTTTGTGCCATGCAGTCATCAGGACACAAACAGATCATACAATACATTGACAGTACTTAACAGCCCCTCTCTCGCAGAGAGTGACAACAGAAATGCTAACAAAAGGCTACCTTTATAGTTCCTTCTAAGAGGCATCACATTGCATTACATGAATGCACTGAACTGAGATGGGGCCTGCTTGTTCATAAGACTATTTGCTGGTGTGCATGAGCGCTAGTCCTAAAAATCAAATTTTTGAGGCCGTTTCTAATAGTTCAAATCTCTCTTCAAGTTGTCTTTCCCTCTTGAGAAGATAGCCAAGGAGTCGTTGATTAAGGGCGCAGCCATTTTAGTTTTCCTCCTACCCTGTTTTCAACCTCGTCCATTCAGTTTCTCAGACCAGAAACCGATCGCTGTATATATCTCAGCCATAGAAAGGGTCAGTGTCTCCATGCACCCGGCATCATTCATCATACCCGGAAGTTATGCGGGAACGCCATGGCACAAAACAACTTTCTGCCTTTGATAGCCAATTCATCCAAACAGAAAAGTCAATAAACAACGTTAATTTGCCTCTCGATTTGCCACTCACTTTATGCATGCGCATACCCTCTAATTGTCTTGTAGGAAGGTGGTGAGCTGGGGAAAGGGGGGGGGGGGGGGGGTAACGGCGTCTCCTCAGCAGAGAGTGGTGCTGAACTCCTCGTGGTCTGCTTCACTTCGCTGTTACACTTAATGATGTGAAGCCTGCAGAGCTAGTTCAGGCAGGCAACTCGTGAGCACGCCTATACCTGATCAGGTGACTATAGTCTCATGCACTCTTTACCTGATCAGAGTGGCTATTTATAAACCTATCTGCCTACCTGCTCATTCCTGGCTTCTCTCCTGCTGTGCGGTCGTGCGCCGCTGCTGCTGCTGCTGCTGCTGCTGCTGCTGTCTCCCTGCCTTAATGCTTGCTGCTAACCTGCTGCTCATGACGTTTTTGCAAATCCCACCGCCTCCCCAGCATCCACCTGTAGGCTCTGTTTCTAGATCCCCCTGCATGGGGGCTTTATTCATTCCCTGTAATTCTACTTGGCTTATAATGAACTCAAATGTTAATGTTACAGGGAACGAATAGAGACAGAGCCCTGACCCCAATCTATGCTTCATATGTTCAATATATATTCTAAATTCACTCCAAGAGTTGTCTGACTGAACTCCTAATTCTTTTGCTTTTTCTTACGTTCATAATCATGGTGAGATTACGCTTTGAACTACATAAACCTTTCAGAAGTACGTTGTTTTAAGACGGTTTACATACTGTATGGTCAGGTCGGAGCAAAACTAGTGTGCTGCCTTCATGGCGGTATTCCTAAAATCATTTTAATGCCCCTATACTTTTGTACTTTTACTGAACGACATTTTTATATACCAGACTTTGACTAAGTATTTCTATGTTGCAGTGTAGATACTTTTACTCATGGGTAAAGAAAATGTGAGTAGTTCTTCTTCTTTTTATCCTCCCATGGTGTCTGTGTGAAGGTTCCCAAAGTGAGGTCCGGGGACCTCTAGGGGTCCTTTGAGGGAGTTCCAGGGGGTCCCCAGCTAAATGATAGTTTGGAACCAAATGGACCCCCATGGGACTGTAACTCTGAGAGTGTACAAATGGAACGAAATTTGGTTCCAAACATTGATTTTACAATATAAGCCTATAGGGTCTCAGAGATAGAAATGCCATGTGGAGGGCCGTAGCCTAATGCAGGTCAAAAGGGGGCCCTTGAAATGAAAATTACTGCTGTAAAAATCTTCTCTTATGGGGGTCCTTGGCATGTGTTTTCAAATGGGGGTGAGTTTGGGAACCACTGCATTAGTGTGTTTGATCTCTTTCATTGCTTTACCTTTTCTGTCTACATTTTCTCCTCCTGTTCTCCCTGTAAACAGAGGCCTTCTGGGAATGCACTTCTCCATCAAGAGGATTTCAAAGAACAATAACCCTGCAAAGGCACGCACGCACGCACGCACGCACGCACGCACGCACGCACGCACGCACGCACGCACGCACGCACGCACGCACGCACGCACACACACACACACACACACACACACACACACATCTGTGTGTGATGAAGTGGTCAGCACTCCAGTAAAACTGGACGAGGCTTTAAAGACATTCCTCCATTTTACGGCTAGGTGAGTGGGAGACAGCTGAGAGTAACGAGGAGAGAGAGAGAGAGAGAGAGAGAGAGGGTGTCCGGCAGTGTCGTCCACCTCACCTCCACCTCCTCACCACACACCATCGCCTCGCTGATCGCTGTCGCGCCTCTTAAACAAGCCAAACAAACAACAATAGCACAAACACCATCAAGGTTAATTGACATTCCTGATGAGGTGGAACACGTGCGTGACTGCACGCGTGTGTGTGTGTGTGTGTGTGTGTGTGTGTGTGTGTGTGTGTGTGCGTGTGTGTGTGCGTATGCGCAAGGAATTTGTGTGCACTATAGTGTGAGTGAGTGCGTGGGTGTGCATTCATGCATTCCTCTTGTATGCATAGTTTCATGGGTACATGTGTGGGTGTCTTAATTACTGCTGCGAGATAGCTCTATCTAGTCACGTGTGTGCATGTGTTGTTGCGTGTGTGCGTGCGTGCGTGCATGCATGCGCACGTGTACGCGCGCGTGTGTGTGCGTGCACGTGCATGCGTGTGTGTGTGTGTGTGCACGTGTTGTTTGCGTGCACACATAACATACTGACAGGCTATTATGCACAGGTGATGCACATTGTTGGTGCACACAGGTATATTTATGCTTATATAATCGATAAGAAAATAGTCCATAATTTATTCTGACCCAGCTCCCCGAAAAGGCCTACCTGTCCTGACCACTTATCCATAATTTATACGTTATGAAAAATGAGTATGGACTATCATTGCTGAAGAATTGCTGAAATTCCATCGTTTTTTCTATTTCCATGAAATAGAAAGGGAAGCAGAAGAGGAGAGGGGAGAAAGGGGAAGAGATTAACCAGTATTGATTGATGATGTCAATAAACCTTTACAAAACAAAGATAATATTATATCCGGGGTGTATGTTTTATTTATTACATCTTACTTCTATTATTCCTATTCAATTATAGACTCATTCTTAGGTTTATTATTACATTATTGATTTCATTATATGCATGTATTCGTTTTTTTTTATAATTAGCAGCTTATAATAAGCAACGGTTATTTTCCTTGCCTGGCACTGAGTGTTCACACCGACCTTTAGGAAAGCGCTCAGCGATGCTCCCACCCCTGCTATAGGCTGGGCGTGATAAATCTATCAGTTTGTTACATTTGCCATGAGCTCCAATAACTTTCCCGCAATAAAACCACCTTTCTATAGTGGTCTTAAAGGGATTCCCTAACATGGGGCCAAATACCTGAGATAAGTGCGTTCATGGCACATGAAGAGCAAATGGTTGCACTGAAAAGGCTTTGAGAGACATCACATGCAGTCCGAATAATGGTCTCTGATCTCACAAATGGCTTAAATGTGAATATCGAGCACGTTCCATCAATGAGAAACAGCAATGGAACGCATGGAAAAGGCATGCATTATCCCAAATAAAACTTTATACAGTATACACAGTAAAGCCCTCAGGGGGACATAGTGGCATTCCGACGCACCATCTTTCCAACTACGTGGCTTCTGCGTGCCGGTTAGGGCTATGGACCATATGCAGGCCATCTTGCCATATAAGTTAATGGCAGGGTGCAGCTAACAAGGTGCAATTTCCCATTGACAGCCCATTCAGCCAAAGAGAAAAGTCCCATCTGATTGTATTAAACAACGTCAAACTTACCAACATTGCAGCTCTACGAAAAGCTTGAATTATCCTCTTCCTATCTGCAAAGTGTTTGTTTCATAAAAATCCACTGTAGACATGTTATGAGCTACTTTCTTTCTAAGTGTTGCGGTTTGGAAGTGCTCATTAGATATCAATCAACTGCCCTGCATACCACCTGTTTTGAATTTGCACATAATGCAGGAGGCAGCAGGAAGTTGCTTTACTGAAAACCAGTGCTTCTGATGGCAAGATGGACACGGTCTGCAAATGGTCAATAGGGACAGGGTTAGAAATGCGGCGTGTCGGAATGACGATGCGTCGGAATGGCGATGAGTCGGAATGTGTGTATAACCAGCCCTCAGTGCACAAACCAGCCCACTCACAAGCTGTGAGAACTTGTGACACATTGTGCGCTCGAAGATTGGCAATTCTGTTGCGCTCATGTCAAATGAACAGGATTTGACTGTGTACTCAATTGGGCTCATTGTAAAAAGAAAAAAAAGAAAAGAAAAAGAAAAATCACACACCCTCTCGGGTGAATGGACTGACAGACATACAGACGGACTGACAACATTCCTGCCATGTTGAGTCATGGCATGCGGCAGATCGGACTCCACTTTCTCAGCGGCCTCTGGCTGGAGCGGGGGTAATCTGGAGTGTCACACACCCTCTCCGATCCCGGGCCAAGCTATCCAAACAGTGTGCGGCCGAGCAGGGGGAGGAAATTGAATTTCCCCCCCTCAAAGACAGGCCTCCAAATCCCCATCAACAGGAGCTTAGAGGGTCCTGCAGTCCATCAGGATTCATCTGCCATGGTGGTCCGGCCAATCAGGTTCCTCCTTCACACACACGAACGCACGCACGCACGCACGCACGCACGCACGCACGCACGCACGCACGCACGCACGCACGCACGCACGCACGCACGCACGCACGCACGCACGCACGCACACAAGGACGCAAGCACACAAGGACGCACACATACATACACACACACAAGGATGTGTGTACACACACCTACTGGCAAACG
This sequence comes from Protomyctophum parallelum, assembly GCF_964188405.1. NCBI lineage: Eukaryota > Metazoa > Chordata > Actinopteri > Myctophiformes > Myctophidae > Protomyctophum > Protomyctophum parallelum. The sequence continues at coordinate 37,320,176 of NC_139717.1, read as the reverse complement.
TAAACCATGCCCACACACACACACACACACACACACACACACACACACACACACACACACACACACACACACACACACACACACACACACACACACACACACACACACACACACATATGCGCTTGCATGCGCATTTACGTGTGCGTGCGCGCACACACACACACACACACACACACACACACACACACACACACACACACACACCTCCTCCTCTTTGCCTTAGCATCAACAATCAACAATCTGTGGCATTGTGGAGCCTGTGATCCTGTGACCTATGACCTCTGGGAGTTAACCCCGGAGCGGCCAGTGCTGAGAGGTGAAGCAGGCGGCTCATTGAGAGAGAGGCAGCCCAGTTCCCATGAGAAAGAGAGAGAGAGAAAGAGAGAGAGAGAGAGAGAGAGAGAGAGAGAGAGAGGAGGAAACCTGGAGATCCATGAAGGGACTGATGTTGATGATGATAGTATGGTCCACGGCAGTGGTTCTCAAACATTTGTTTATTTCAAAATTGCAGTAGGAGCATAAACTCCTTGAAGAGGCATCTATGTCGTTTTGAAGGGGCTCCTCATTTTTTCATGTCACAAACCGCCAAATGTATACAGTGTGTACTGTATTTGGCCGCTGTTACTTACTAACTTGCTTGCACACATGGCATCAACGCATGGTGTTCTGTGCTGGCACACTATACACTCTGTAATCAGACTCTGTCATTTGTTTATCTGTCGGTTCACTAATGTTGTCTTTCTTCTGTTGTAGTGCCTATCTATGCTGCTGGTCTAGAGACTCACCTGTCAATCACTTGGCTGCCACACCCTGTGTCAGCTGTTCCTTGTTGAGTGATTAGTAGCAGGCTATAAAGTAGGAGCTGTGGAGAGCAGCTCATTGTCTCCCCAACACCCAACTTGAATAGTTGTGGTCCCTTGTTTTCTGTCCATCTTGTTATTCTTTATTTCATTTACTGGGGACTCCGACATGCACATAGTGCATGCTCCCCCACTTATTAGTTTGCCAGCCCATATTTTTGTTTGTTAGTTAGGATGCCTAGTTAGGTCTTGAGTTCATCATTTATTGTTTTCGGCATGTATTAACTAAGTTAACCACTTTTGTTTAGTCAGCTATTCAGTGTTTTCTTGTGTGTTGCATTCCTGGCTTGTTTGGGGTTCAGTGTCTGATTTTTATTGCCCGATTTCAATTTTAAATAAATGTTATATTTTTAACAATTTTAAAGGGCCGTAACAGCCGCATGCAGACTCATCTTAAAATATTTTGTCTCATTAGAGAGACCATGAGAGAATTCATCTTTAAAATGTGTTAAATAAATGTATTCAACATGTGTCTAATTGCTTCTATAGATTTTCTCAACATCTGTTCTAAAGAGCCGATCTGTGTCTTTTATTGTGACGTCTATTTTCGAGTAGCCTGAAAGAAGACAGCTCCCTTTTCTTGGCATAGAGCAGGGGTGGGCAACTTTGATGATGGAGAGGGCCACTATATTTCCACACTCACTCCAGAGGGCCACACTGTATATTACGTTACTGTCGTAGCATAAATGCGACGAGTTTTGAGCTTGTAGATCGGCTATTTTTTTATTGAAATCCTGAGAAGTTTTATTTTTTATTTTATTCCTTTCAAATTCATTTGATAGTTGTGTTAAAAAAAAATATATATATATATATGTTAAAACAAAACCAAGGTTTTTTGACCCCAGGGGTTAACTGGGGACAGGGAGGAACTCCTTATATGGTCAGCACACTCTGGGAGGATTATCCCAAAAGATATTTGAATTAAGTGAAATCACTGAATATATATATATAAGTACTGTACTTCAGTAAAATGTTGAGGTATTTGAACTTCACTACTTATATTATTTCCAATACTTGTTAGTTCTATTACTAGTTACTTTGTAGATTTGGATTATTACAAAGCATAGGCCAACAGTAATCACTTCAGCCCTATATACATTTTGTCCATTTGAAAATAGTCGATCTATACAAGCTCACATGTGTTGCATTGTGAGCTTGTAGATCTGCTATTATTATGTGAACTTGAAATGAGACATTCTGCATAATTAGTACTTTCTACCTTTCGTAGCCTACTTCAAGTACATTTTGATAACCATACTTTTGTACTTTTACTCAAATAAATTTCAAATTCCAGACTTTTACTATACAAAGTAGTTCTATATTGCAGTATGGATACTTTTACTTAAAGTAAAAACTTTGAGTATAGGCCTACTTTTTCCACCACTGACGTCCTGCCTGTCCTGACATTGGGACTACGTAGGTGTGTTTGGCGGGTTGTCAACGGAGACAGGACATGTCATCAAGTCCAGGGTCGTCACAACATCAATAAATACCTCCACACACAAGGCAGGACAAGGCAAGTGCTGCATCTACAACTCATGGAATGTTTATTTCTTTGAGACAACTAACATCTTGTGTTGTTAGGATGCTATAGTTTTATAGCAGTGGTTTTCAACCAGTGGTCCTTGAGGATGTTCCAGGTGGTCCCCAGCTAAATGGTGGAGAGTTGGTAACCAAATGGACCCTCATAGATCTTTAACTCTTGAGAGCATAAAGATCTTTGAGGTTCTTTTTACGCTTTTTTTCCACACTCAAGAGTTAAAATGTTGTTTTAACTAAGAACTACTTAATTTATAATGAGTATACAAATTAGAGAATGTAAAATAATTGTTATTTTGATCAACGTTTGCCTGTTATCTGACGCTATAGGTCCTTGGTTGGTTCACTTATGATCCTATAGATTACTGCGGCACTTGACTATACTGTCTCTCTGCATTTGATGTATGTGTTTACCTTGCTTTAAATCACTCTGGATGAAGAGTGTCTGCTAAATGGACGGCTTAAGCACGCTTAAGCCGCAAGAAACGCTCTAGACCAGACGTCTCTTCCGGGTTTTTAAACAGCTGGTGGAAGGAAATGACGCTCGCGCAGTGGTCGCAACTTGACGTGTCGGCAAAAAAAAAAACGGAAACGGAAACGCTATACAAGTTGCAAGCGTCATTTGCAAGAGACGCCTGGTCTAGGTGTCTTCTTGCTGCTTCTTAATTGGCGCGTATATATGTGTGTTGAAGCCTCTGTTCAGTGTTTTCAGTGCCCCATATATTAGTCTGCTGGAAGCCCCCATAGGTCCCATGTTAGACCCAGAAATGTTGGTTTAAACCTTTTTGATTCAAATGTCCTATAGGCTTAGCAGATGAGATCATTTGAGTCATTCTAACTTTATGACATTCATTTTCATTTCTTTTTCTTTTTCTTTTTTCTTTTAGGTTTTATGACCTCAATTACACCCAAAAAACCTGAACTTTGAACATTCAGTGGATTTTCTGTGGTCTGAAGTTTTCTTTGGGGTTTTTTGGGCCTTTTGAGCTACAATGAAAACAGGCAACATAGTGAAACAGTGACATCTGCTGGCAAATCCCATTGACATATATGGGATTTGCAGTAAGTGATGTCACTTACTGCCGGCAAATCAGAGCACCTGTTTGAGCCAGAAAACCCCAGATCACAGAAAATCTACTGAATGTTAAAAGTTCATGTTTTTTGGGTGCAATTGAGATTAGAAAACCTAAAAAAACCAAGAACAATTCCAAAACCTTTTTTTTAATGTCACAATCCCTTTAAGAACGGTTGGCGCATGAGGCCCATTGTTTGGGAACCGCTGATCTATAGCACATACTCATGTAACATGAGATGAAAATGCAAGCGAAGCTCCTTTTCTCCAGCTTGTACTCGCCCTTCATTACCGTGTTGACAATCTAACAGACAACAGCTGGCCCACCACCATCATCACCACAACCAGCTCCATCACCACCACCCCCCCCCCCCCCCACCACCACCACCGCACACACACACCTCCCAGCCCCCCCCCCCCCCCCCCACCCCAACACACACACACACACAAACACAAACACGCACGGGTCGCACGCACACACACACACACACACACACACACACCTTCCAACCCCCCCCCAACAGAGACACACACCTTCCATCCCCATGCATACACCAGGTCCATAAGTGAAGGATAAGTACTAAAATGGTACTGACATAATCTGACCATTATACAGACATGATTCATCATACTGGCCTGATCCTGACCTGACATAATCCTGACACGATTCTGACACGATACTGACATGATACTGACATGGTATTGCCATGATGCTGACCATGATGCTGACATGATGCTGACCATGATGCTGACATGATGCTGACCATGATGCTGACCATGATGCTGACCATGATGCTGACATGATGCTGACCATGATACTGACATGATGCTGACCATGATGCTGACCATGATGCTGACATGATGCTGACCATGATACTGATATGATACTGACCATGATGCTGACCATGATACGGACATGATACTGACCATGATGCTGACCTGATGCTGACATGATGCTGACCTGATGCTGACCTGATGCTGACCTGATGCTGACATGATACTGACCATGATGCTGACCTGATGCTGACCTGATGCTGACATGATACTGCCATGATGCTGACCATGATGCTGACCATGATACTGACATGATACTGACCTGATACTGACACAATGCTGACCATGATGCTGACCATGATACTGACATGATACTGACCATGATACTGTCATGATACTGCCATGATGCTAACCATGATACTGACATGATACTGCCATGATGCTGACATGATACTGACATTATGCTGACCATGATACTGACATGATACTGACCATGATACTGCCATGATACTGCCATGATGCTAACCATGATACTGCCATGATGCTGACCATGATGCTGACATGATACTGACCATGATGCTGACATGATACTGACATGATACTGACCATGATACTGACCATGATGCTGACCATGATACTGACCATGATGCTGACCATGATGCTGACAGGATGCTGACATGATACTGCCATGAATCGATGATGCTGACCATGATGCTGACCATGATACTGCCATGATGCTGACCATGATACTGCCATGATGCTGACCATGATGCTGACCATGATACTGACCATGATGCTGACCATGATGCTGACCATGATGCTGACCATGATGCTGACCATGATACTGCCATGATGCTGACCATGATACTGACATGATACTGACCATGATGCTGACATGATACTGCCATGATGCTGACCATGATGCTGACCATGATACTGACACGATTCTGACCATGATGCTGACATGATACTGCCATGATGCTGACCATGATGCTGACCATGATGCTGACATGATACTGCCATGATGCTGACCATGATGCTGACCATGATGCTGACATGATACTGCCATGATGCTGACCATGATACTGACATGATGCTGACCATGATGCTGACCATGATACTGACATGATACTGCCATGATGCTGACATGATACTGCCATGATGCTGACCATGATGCTGACCATGATGCTGACATGATACTGACCATGATGCTGACCATGATGCTGACCATGATACTGACCATGATACTGACACGATTCTGACCATGATGCTGACATGATACTGCCATGATGCTGACATGATGCTGACATGATACTGACCATGATGCTGACCATGATGCTGACACGATTCTGACCATGATGCTGACCATGATGCTGACCATGATGCTGACATGATGCTGACCATGATACTGCCATGATGCTGACCATGATACTGACCATGATGCTGACCATGATACTGACCATGATGCTGACCACGATTCTGACCATGATGCTGACCATGATGCTGACCATGATACTGCCATGATGCTGACCATGATGCTGACCATGATACTGACCATGATGCTGACCATGATACTGACCATGATACTGCCATGATGCTGACCATGATACTGACCATGATGCTGACCATGATACTGACCATGATGCTGACCATGATACTGACCATGATGCTGACATGATACTGACCATGATGCTGACCATGATGCTGACCATGATGCTGACCATGATACTGCCATGATGCTGACCATGATGCTGACCATGATACTGCCATGATGCTGACCATGATGCTGACCATGATGCTGACCATGATGCTGACCATGATACTGCCATGATGCTGACCATGATGCTGACCATGATACTGACCATGATGCTGACATGATACTGACCATGATGCTGACCATGATGCTGACATGATACTGACCATGATGCTGACCATGATACTGACACGATGCTGACCATGATGCTGACCATGATACTGCCATGATGCTGACCATGATACTGACACGATGCTGACCATGCCATGATGCCATTGTTGACCATGATGGTACATTACTGACATAAATGAGAAATCGTAAATGAGAAATAAGAAATAAGAAATCGTAAATAAGAAATCGTAAATCGTAAATGAGAAATCGTAAATCTTAAATGAGAAATCGTAAATGAGAAATCGTAAATCGTAAATGAGAAATCGTAAATGAGAAATCGTAAATCGTAATTGAGAAATCGTAAATCGTAAATGAGAAATCTTAAATGAGAAATCGTAAATGAGAAATCGTAAATCGTAAATGAGAAATGAGAAATGAGAAATCGTAAATGAGAAATCGTGAATGAGAAATAAAATAATAATAATTTCTCTTTCTCGCAGAATTTCTCATTTCTCGCACAATTTCTCATTTCTCGCACAATTTCTCATTTCTCATTTCTCGCACAATTTCTCATTTCTCATTTCTCATTTCTCATTTCTCATTTCTCATTTCTCATTTCTCATTTCTCATTTCTTATTTCTCATTTCTCGCACAATTTCTCATTTCTCATTTCTCGCACAAGTTCTCATTTCTCGCACAATTTCTCATTCATTTCTCGCACAATTTCTCATTTCTCGCACAATTTCTCATTTCTCATTTCTTAATTCTCGCACAATTTCTCATTTCTCGCACAATTTCTCATTTCTAGCACAATTTCTCATTTCTCATTTCTCATTTCTCATTTCTCATTTCTCGCACAATTTCTCATTTCTCATTTCTCGCACAATTTTTTATTTCTCACACACTTTCACGATTTCTCATTTATGATTCACGATTTCTCATTTACGATTTCTCATTTCTCATTTACGATTTACCATTTACCATTTACCATTTCTCATTCTCGTTTACGATTTATGATTTCTCATTTACGATTCACGATTTCTCATTTACGATTTCTCATTTACGATTTCTCATTTACGATTTCTCATTTACGATTCACGATTTCTCATTTACGATTTCTCATTTCTCATTTACGATTTACGATTTCTCATTTACGATTCACGATTTCTCATTTACGATTCACGATTTCTCATTTACGTTTCTCATTTATGATTTCTTATTTCTCATTTACGATTTACGATTTCTCATTTCTCATTTACGATTTCTCATTTCTCATTTTCGATTTCTCATTTACGATTTCTCATTTCTCATTCACGATTTCTCATTTCTCAATTACGATTTCTTATTTACGATTTCTCATTTCTCATTTACGATTTCTCATTTCTCATTTACGATTTCTCATTTACGATTTTCTCATTTCTCATTTATGATTTCTTATTTCTCATTTACGATTTACAATTTCTCATTTATGATTTCTTATTTCTCATTTACGATTTACAATTTCTCATTTCTCATTTACGATTCACGATTTACGATTTCTCATTTCTCATTTACGATTTACTTTTTACAATTTTTCATTTCTCATTCACGATTTACGATTTCTCATTTCTCATTTACGATTCATGATTTTGCATTTACGATTCACGATTTCTCATTTACGATTTACGATTTCTCATTTACGATTTCTCATTTACGATTTCTCATTTACGATTTAAGATTTCTCATTTACGATTTACGATTTCTCATTTACGATTTCTCATTTACGATTTCTCATTTACGATTTACGATTTCTCATTTACGATTTCTCATTTACGATTTCTCATTTCTTATTTACGATTTCTCATTTACGATTTCTCATTTCTCATTTAGGATTTCTCATTTCTCATTTATGATTTCTCATTTCTCATTTACAATTTCTCATTTACGATTTCTCATTTCTCATTTATGATTTCTCATTTCTCATTTACGATTTCTCATTTACGATTTACGATTTCTCATTTACGATTTCTCATTTCTCATTTACGATTTCTCATTTACGATTTACGATTTCTCATTTACGATTTCTCATTTACGATTTCTCATTTCTTATTTACGATTTCTCATTTACGATTTCTCATTTCTCATTTAAGATTTCTCATTTCTCATTTACGATTTCTCATTTAGGATTTCTCATTTCTCATTTACGATTTCTCATTTCTCATTTACAATTTACGATTTCTCATTTACGATTTACGATTTCTCATTTCTCATTTCTCATTTAAGATTTACGATTTACGATTTACGATTTTCGATTTTCGATTTTCGATTTTCGATTTTCGATTTTCGATTTTCGATTTTCGATTTTCGATTTCTCATTTCTCATTTACGATTCATGATTTCTTATTTACGATTCACGATTTCTCATTTACGATTTACGATTTCTAATTTACGATTTCTCATTTACGATTTCTCATTTACGATTTCTCCCTTTCTCATTTACGATTTACGATTTCTCATTTCTCATTTACGATTTCTCCCTTTCTCATTTACGATTTACGATTTCTCATTTCTCATTTCTCATTTCTCATTTACGATTGCTCATTTACGATTTACGATTTCTCATTTACGATTTACGATGTCTCATTAACGATTTCTCATTTACGATTCACGATTTCTAATTTCTCATTTACGATTTACGATTTACGATTTCTCATTTACGATTCACGATTTCTAATTTCTCATTTACGATTTACGATTTACGATTTCTCATTTACGATTTACGATTTACGATTTCTCATTTCTCATTTCTCATTTACGATTTACGATTTCTCATTTACGATTTACGATTTCTCATTCACGATTTACGATTTCTCATTTCTCATTTCTCATTTCTCATTTCTCATTTCTCATTTACCATTTCTCATTTCTCATTTACGATTTACGATTTACGATTTCTTATATCTCATTTACGATTTACGATTTCTCATTTCTCATTTACGATTTACGATTTCTCATTTACGATTTACGATTTCTCATTTACGATTCACGATTTCTCATTTACGATTCACGTAATCATTTTTGACCATGGGCTATAGCCAATACCGTACGGCATACTATAGCACGCCGTTTTTCATAATTTTTGAGGATTTGAAAAAAATTAAAAATTCAAAAAACATGGGTTATATAGCCCATCGTTTTTTGAATTTTTGGGTTTTTTTGTATCCTCGTTTTTCATCATTTTTGACCATCCCACTGAGCAATAGCCGGCTATTAGACGTGCGTCTAAAAATGGGATAAAAAACGTCTAAAAATAGATGTCTAAAAAACGTCTAAAAATAGACGTCTAAAACACGTCTATTTTTCGACGTGTTTTAGACGTCTATTTTTAGACGTTTTTTATCCCATTTTTAGACGCTCGTCTAATAGCCCATATCGTACGGCATACTGTAGCACGCCGTTTTTCATCATTTTTGAGGATTTGAAAAAAATGAAAAAAAAAAAACATGGGTTATAGCCCATAGTTTTCTTTATTTTTGATTATTATTTTTAACCTCGTTTTTCATCATTTTTGAACATGGGATATAGTCCCTACCGTACGGCATACTATAGCACGCCGTTTTTCATCATTTCTGAGGATTTGAAAAAAATAAAAAATTCAAAAAACATGGGTTATAGCCCATCGTTTTTTGAATTTTTGAAAAACAAATTATCCTCGTTTTTCATCATTTTTGACCATGGGCTTTAGCCAATACCGTACGGCATACTATAGCACGCCGTTTTTCATAATGTTTGAGGATTTGAAAAAAAAAAAAAAAAAAAACATGGGTTATAGCCCATTGCTTTTTGAATTTTAGATTTTTTTTTTAACCTCGTTTTTCATCATTTTTGAACATGGGCTATAGCCCCTACCGTACGGCATACAATAGCACGCCGTTTTTCATCATTTTTGAGGATTTGAAAAAAAAAAAAAAAAACATGGGTTATATAGCCCATCGTTTTTTTAATTTTTGGAAAAAAGAATTAACCTCGTTTTTCATCATTTTTGAACATGGGCTATAGCCCATACCGTACGGCATACTTTAGCACGCCGTTTTTCATCATTTTTGAGGATTTGAAAAAAATGAAAAAAAAAAAAAAAACATGGGTTATAGCCCATCGTTTTTTTAAATTAAAAAGAAAAGATTAACCTCGTTTTTCATCATTTTTGAACATGGGCTATAGCCCCTACCGTACGGCATACTATAGCACGCCGTTTTTCATCATTTTTGAGGATTTGAAAAAAAAAAAAAAAAAAAAGACATGGGTTATAGCCCATCGTTTTTTGAATTTTTGAAAAAAAAAAATAACCTCGTTTTTCATCATTTTTGAACATGGGCTATAGCCCCTACCGTATGGCATAATATAGCACGCCGTTTTTCATCATTTTTGAGGATTTAAAAAAAAAAAAAAAAAAAAAAAAACATGGGTTATAGCCCATCGTTTTTTGAAATTTTGAAAAAAACATTAACCTCGTTTTTCATCATTTTTCAACATGGGCTATAGCCCCTACCGTACGGCATACTATAGCACGCCGTTTTTCATCATTTTTGAGGATTTAAAAAAAATCAAAAATTCAAAAAACATGGGTTATAGCCCATCGTTTTTTTAATTTTTGATTTTTTTTTTATCCTCGTTTTTCATAATTTTTGACCATGGGCTATAGCCCATACCGTACGCCGCGTACGGCATACTATAGCACGCAGTTTTTCATCATTTTTGAGGATTAAAAAAAAAAAAAAAAAAAAAAACATGGGTTATAGCCCATCGTTTTTTGAATTTTTGGAAAAAAAAATTAACCTAGTTTTTCATCATTTTTGAACATGGGCTATAGCCCCTACCCCTACCGTATGGCATACTATAGCACGCCGTTTTTCATCATTTTTGAGGATTTGAAAAAAATAAAAAAAGATGGGTTATAGCCCATCGTTTTTTGAATTTTAGATTTTTTTTTTATCCTCGTTTTTCATCATTTTTGACCATGGGCTATAGCCCATACCGTACGGCATACTATAGCACGCCGTTTTTCATCATTTTTGAGGATTTGAAGAAAAAAAAAAGAAAAAAGAAAACATGGGTTATAGCCCATCGTTTTTTTATTTTTGAAAAAAAGAATTAACCTCGTTTTTCATAATTTTTGAACATTGGCTATAGCCCCTACCGTACGGCATACTATAGCACGCCATTTTTCATCATTTTTGATGATTTGAAAAAAACAAAAAAAATTAAAAACATGGGTTATAGCCCATCGTTTTTTGAAATTTTGAATTTTTTTTTAACCTCGTTTTTCATCATTTTTGACCATGGGCTATAGCCCATACCGTACGGCATACTATAGCACGCCGTTTTTCATCATTTTTGAGGATTAAAAAAAAAACAAAAACAAAAAAAACATGGGTTATAGCCCATCGTTTTTTGAATTTTTGAAGAAAAAAGAATTAACCTCGTTTTTCATCATTTTTGAACATGGGCTATAGCCCCTACCGTACGGCATACTATAGCACGCCGTTTTTTACCATTTTTGATTATTTGAAAAAAATAAAAAACATGGGTTATAGCCCATCGTTTTTTGAATTTTTGAATTTTTTTTTATCCTCGGTTTTCATCATTTTTGACCATGGGCTATAGCCCCTACCGTACGGCATACTATAGCACGCCGTTTTTCATCATTTTTGAGGATTTAAAAAAAATCAAAAATTCAAAAACATGGGTTATAGCCCATCGTCTTTTGAATTTTAGATTTTTTTTTTATCCTCGTTTTTCATCATTTTTGACCATGGGCTATAGCCCATACCGTACGGCAGGGTTCCCCAATAGGCGGCCCGCGGGCCATTTGCGGCCCACAGAGCGCCCCCTTGTGGCCCATGAAAGAATTTCCAAAATATATATATATATTTTTTTAAGGGTCCTAGATATAAATGGCATTAAATGGGGGTCAGTAGCCTATGCATGTCAAACTGGGCATCCTTTTCAAATGGGGTCTTGCCCTGAAAATGAATTTTCAGGGCAAGACCTCGACCTCGCGCGTGCAGACTCGGCCCCCAGCCTGGTACGCTAGTCAAAATATGGCCCTTGAGGAAAATTAATTGGGGAACCCTGCCGTACGGCATACTATAGCACGCCGTTTTTCATAATTTTTGAGGATTACAAAAAAAAATCAAAAATTAAAAAAACATGGGTTATAGCCCATCGTTTTTTGAATTTTAGATTCTTTTTTTTTACCTCGTTTTTCATCATTTTTGAACATGGGCTATAGCCCCTACCGTACGGCATACTATAGCACGCCGTTTTTCATCATTTTTGAGGATTTGAAAAAAATAAAAATAATAAAAAACATGGGTTATAGCCCATCGCTTTTTGAAATTTTGATTTTTTTTTAACCTTGTTTTTCATAATTTTTGAACATGGGCTATAGCCCCTACCGTACGGCATACTATAGCACGCCGTTTTTCATCATTTTTGAGGATTTAAAAAAAAATCAAAAATTCAAAAACATGGGTTATAGCCCATCGTCTTTTGAATTTTAGATTTTTTTTTTATCCTCGTTTTTCATCATTTTTGACCATGGGCTATAGCCCATACCGTACGGCATACTATAGCACGCCGTTTTTCATCATTTTTGAGGATTTGGAAAAAATGAAAAAATGAAAAAATATGGGTTATAGCCCATCGTTTTTTGAATTTTTGATAAAAAAATTAACCTCGTTTTTCATCATTTTTGAACATGGGCTATAGCCCCTACCGTACGGCATACTATCCCAGCTAACATGTCCACCTGGGCCCAATTGGGTTTTGACATGGGCTATGGGCTTGGGTTCCAAGTGGGCCGTGCACCCAGTATTCACAAAGGGCCCACCCGTGTTAGCCCATATGGGCTTATGTGGGTTTCTAACTGGGTCTTAGGTGGTATCCAAATGGGCCATTTTATTTCAGAACCATGTGTGCCACCTGTGTTTGCCTATATGGGTTTGAACTGGGATCTGATTGGGCCTTAAGTGGGTACCAGCTGGGCAAATTATCAGGCCACACTTGTGTCCGCGCTCATTTTCTTCCGTCCTGTTTCTGTTGTCACCTGCTGTCGATTCTTCATTCCTACGGATAGGATGCAGTGCGCCACATTGGCGGTGTTTCCAGTTTTCTGTAGTAGTTTCTTCAAGTGTACAAACTTTATGACTGGATAGCACTCGATCTGTAGAGTCCTACATTACTATCTCCTACGATCAAGGGTTAGGGTTAGGGAACTGTAGCATGCCGTTTTTCATCATTTTTGAGGACGAACATCACTCCGACACCATGGACTATAGCCCATGGTCTGGAAGTGATTTTGTCTTTTACAAATTGAACCGGTTTTCAGCAGGTCAAATGAGGTACAGAAAACCGTATGACTCCCAGGCTGCTCACTGGGGGAAAACTGTATGAGTTTGTTTAAGAACTAACAATCAATTGAAAAATATATTCTGGATGTGACACTTACAAGCCAAATTAGCACAGTTGGTAGAGCATTAGACTGAAGATCTAAAGGTCCCTGGTTCAATCCAGGCTTTCGGCAGTTGAAATGAGGTACAGAAAATCCTATGACTCTTAGGCTGATCTCACTGGGTGAAAAACGTTATGAGTTTTTTTGTTTAAGAAGTAACAAGTAACAGTCAATGTAAAAATAAATACTGGATGTGTTACTTGCAAGCTGTAATAGCTCAGCTGGGAGAGCGTTAGGCTGTAGATCTGAAGGTTCCTGTTTCAAACCTGAGATTCGGCAGTTGAAATGAGGTACAGACAACCGTATGACTCTCAAGCTGATCTCACTGTGGGATGAAATGTATGAGTTTATGTTTAAGAACTAACAATACATTGAAAAATACATTCTGGATTTGTCACTTACAAGCAAACAAACAAAAAAGCAGTGTCAATTGTCTGGAGCCAGTGGCTCAGTGTGTTAGAACACTGTCCACATGTTTGGGAGATGGTGAGTTCAAACCCCAAATAATTCTTTATTTTCAAGACCAATTTCAGAAGAAGAAAACAAACAAAAAAGCATTGTGTATTGTCTCGAGCCAGTGGCTCAGTGTGTTAGAACGCTGCCACATGATCGGGAGATGGTGAGTCTGCAGTAGAAATGAGGTACAGACAACCGTATGACTCTCAAGCTGATCTCACTGCGGGATGAACTGTATGAGTTTATGTTTAAGAACTAACAATTCATTGAAAAATACATTCTGGATGTGTCACTTACAAGCCGAAATAGCTCAGTTGGAAGAGCATTAGACTGAAGATCTAAACGTCCCTAGTTCAATCCTGGGTTTCGGCAGTTGAAATGAGTTACAGAAAACTGTATATAGTTTCGGAAGACTTACTATAATATGTTGTTTTTCATGATTTTGAAGGATAAAAAAAGACATACTATAGTTCATGGGTTTGGAAGACATACATGTGTACTTCATGATTTGGAGGATTACAAAATATCAGCCAAAATCCAACTCCAAACTCTAACTCACAGGCAAAGGAAGACTGTTGTTGCAGATAGCAATAGGTAACTGAGTTAGGGTGCTGTCGTGGTTTTTGACGTGCCAATCATTCTGATTGACAGATTCCTTGGCCAATCAGATCGGTCTGCCTTCAGCCAATCCTAGGGCTCCTTACATTGTCTCCTCCAATCAAATGGTCGCAGACCCGGACCACTTCCTTGTTTATAACTGGATGAAATACTCTGACCTGTTTTAGATTTATAGTGATTCTTCAACTTCATTTTCTTCATTTTCACAGTTGTTGACGTTTTATTAATATAATTGATCATTCTAGATCACTGCTAGATCTGTAACAATCTTCTCTTATGGGGTTAGGGTTAGGGTTAGGGTTAGGGTTAGGGTTAGGGTTAGGGTTAGGGTTAGGTTCAGGTTCAGGTTCCACAGGTTAATAAAGTGTAAATGTGGGGGTCCTTGACAAGAAAAGGTTTGGGAACCACTGTTGTAGAGGGACTATAGAATAGATAGATGTTGATAGTATTAAGTTAGTTACTTTGACAGTGTACAAATGGAACCGGTTTTCAGCAGGTCAAATGAGGTACAGAAAACCGTATGACTCCCAGGCTGATCTCACTGGGGGAAAACTGTATGAGTTTTTGTTTAAGAACTAACAATACATTGAAAAATATATTCTGGATGTGACACTTACAAGCCGAAATAGCTCAGTTGGTAGAGCATTAGACTGAATATCCAAAGGTCCCTGGTTCAATCCAGGCTTTCGGCACTTGAAATGCTGTACAGAAAATCCTATGACTCTTAGGCTGATCTCACTGGGTGAAAAACTTTATGAGTTTTTTTGTTTAAGAAGTAACAAGTAACAGTCAATGTAAAAATAAATACTGGATGTGTTGCTTGCAAGCCGTAATAGCTCAGTTGGGAGAGCGTTAGACTGTAGATCTGAAGGTTCCTGGTTCAAACCTGAGATTCGGCAGTTGAAATGAGGTACAGACAACAGTATGACTCTCAAGCTGATCTCACTGTGGGATGAACTGTATGAGTTTATGTTTAAGAACTAACAATACATTGAAAAATACATTCTGGATTTGTCACTTACAAGCAAACAAACAAAAAAGCAGTGTGAATTGTCTGGAGCCAGTGGCTCAGTGTGTTAGAACACTGTCCACATGCGTGGGAGATGGTTAGTTCAAACCCCAAATAATTCTTTATTTTCAAGACCAATTTCAGAAGAAGAAAACAAACAAAAAAGTATTGTGAATTGTCTCGAGCCAGTGGCTCAGTGTGTTAGAACGCTGCCACATGATCGGGAGATGGTGAGTCTGCAGTAGAAATGAGGTACAGACAACCGTATGACTCTCAAGCTGATCTCACTGCGGGATGAACTTTATGAGTTTATGTTTAAGAAATAACACTACATTGAAAAATACATTCTGGATGTGTCACTTACAAGCCGAAATAGCTCAGTTGGAAGAGCATTAGACTGAAGATCTAAACGTCCCTAGTTCAATCCTGGGTTTCGGTAGTTGAAATGAGTTACAGAAAACTGTATATAGTTTCGGAAGACTTACTATAATATGTTGTTTTTCATGATTTTGAAGGATAAAAAAAGACATACTATAGTTCATAGGTTTGGAAGACATACATGTGTACTTCATGATTTGGAGGATTACAAAATATCAGCCAAAATCCAACTCCAAACTCTAACTCACAGGCAAAGGAAGACTGTTGTTGCAGATAGCAATAGGTAACTGAGTTAGGGTGCTGTCGTGGTTTTTGACGTGCCAATCATTCTGATTGACAGATTCCTTGGCCAATCAGATCGGTCTGCCTTCAGCCAATCCTAGGATTCTTACATTGTCTCCTCCAATCAAATGGTCGCAGACCCGGACCACTTCCTTGTTTATAATTGGATGAAATACTCTGACCTGTTTTAGATTTATAGTGATTCTTCAACTTCATTTTCTTCATTTTCACAGTTTTTGACGTTTTATTAATATAATTGATCATTCTAGATCACTGCTAGATCTGTAACAATCTTCTCTTATGGGGTTAGGGTTAGGGTTAGGGTTAGGGTTAGGGTTAGGGTTAGGTTCAGGTTCAGGTTCAGGTTCAGGTTCCGGTTCCACAGGTTAATAAAGTGTAAATGTGGGGGTCCTTGACGAGAAAAGGTTTGGGAACCACTGTTGTAGAGGGACTATAGAATAGATAGATGTTGATAGTATTAAGTTAGTTACTTTGACAGTGTACAAATGGAACCGGTTTTCAGCAGGTCAAATGAGGTACAGAAAACCATATGACTCCCAGGCTGATCTCACTGGGGGAAAACTGTATGAGTTTATTTGTTTAAGAACTAACAATCAATTGAAAAATATATTCTGGATGTGACACTTACAAGCCAAATTAGCGCATTTGGTAGAGCATTAGACTGAAGATCTAAAGGTCCCTGGTTCAATCCAGGCTTTCGGCAGTTGAAATGAGGTACAGAAAATCCTACGACTCTTAGGCTGATCTCACTGGGTGAAAAACTTTATGAGTTTTTTTGTTTAAGAAGTAACAAGTAACAGTCAATGTAAAAATAAATACTGGATGTGTTACTTGCAAGCTGTAATAGCTCAGTTGGGAGAGCGTTAGACTGTAGATCTGAAGGTTCCTGGTTCAAACCTGAGATTCGGCAGTTGAAATGAGGTACAGACAACCGTATGACCCTCAAGCTGATCTCACTGTGGGATGAACTGTATGAGTTTATGTTTAAGAACTAACAATACATTCTGGATGTGTCACTTACAAGCAAACAAACAAAAAAGCAGTGTGAATTGTCTGGAGCCAGTGGCTCAGTGTGTTAGAACACTGTCCACATGTTTAGGAGATGGTGAGTTCAAACCCCAAATAAATCTTTATTTTCAAGACCTATTTCAGAAGAAGAAAACAAACAAAAAAGCAGTGTGCATTGTCTGGAGCCAGTGGCTCAGTGTGTTAGAACGTTGCCACATGATCGGGAGATGGTGAGTCTGCAGTAGAAATGAGGTACAGACAACCGTATGACTCTCAAGCTGATCTCACTGCGGGATGAACTGTATGAGTTTATGTTTAAGAACTAACAATTCATTGAAAAATACATTCTGGATGTGTCACTTACAAGCCGAAATAGCTCAGTTGGAAGAGCATTAGACTGAAGATCTAAACGTCCCTAGTTCAATCCTGGGTTTCGGCAGTTGAAATGAGTTACAGAAAACTGTATATAGTTTTGGAAGACTTACTATAATATGTTGTTTTTCATGATTTTGAAGGATAAAAAAAGACATACTATAGTTCATGGGTTTGGAAGACATACATGTGTACTTCATGATTTGGAGGATTACAAAATATCAGCCTAAATCCAACTCCAAACTCTAACTCACAGGCAAAGGAAGACTGTTGTTGCAGATAGCAATAGGTAACTGAGTTAGGGTGCTGTCGTGGTTTTTGACGTGCCAATCATTCTGATTGACAGATTCCTTGGCCAATCAGATCGGTCTGCCTTCAGCCAATCCTAGGATCCTTACATTGTCTCCTCCAATCAAATGGTCGCAGACCCGGACCACTTCCTTGTTTATAATTGGATGAAATACTCTGACCTGTTTTAGATTTATAGTGATTCTTCAACTTAATTTTCTTCATTTTCACAGTTTTTGACGTTTTATTAATATAATTGATCATTCTAGATCACTGCTAGATCTGTAACAATCTTCTCTTATGGGGTTAGGGTTAGGGTTAGGGTTAGGGTTAGGGTTAGGGTTAGGGTTAGGGTTAGGGTTAGGGTTAGGTTCAGGTTCAGGTTCAGGTTCCGGTTCCACAGGTTAATAAAGTGTAAATGTGGGGGTCCTTGACGAGAAAAGGTTTGGGAACCACTGTTGTAGAGGGACTATAGAATAGATAGATGTTGATAGTATTAAGTTAGTTACTTTGACAGTGTACAAATGGAACCGGTTTTCAGCAGGTCAAATGAGGTACAGAAAACCGTATGACTCCCAGGCTGATCTCACTGGGGGAAAACTGTATGAGTTTTTGTTTAAGAACTAACAATACATTGAAAAATATATTCTGGATGTGACACTTACAAGCCGAAATAGCTCAGTTGGTAGAGCATTAGACTGAATATCCAAAGGTCCCTGGTTCAATCCAGGCTTTCGGCACTTGAAATGCTGTACAGAAAATCCTATGACTCTTAGGCTGATCTCACTGGGTGAAAAACTTTATGAGTTTTTTTGTTTAAGAAGTAACAAGTAACAGTCAATGTAAAAATAAATACTGGATGTGTTGCTTGCAAGCCGTAATAGCTCAGTTGGGAGAGCGTTAGACTGTAGATCTGAAGGTTCCTGGTTCAAACCTGAGATTCGGCAGTTGAAATGAGGTACAGACAACAGTATGACTCTCAAGCTGATCTCACTGTGGGATGAACTGTATGAGTTTATGTTTAAGAACTAACAATACATTGAAAAATACATTCTGGATTTGTCACTTACAAGCAAACAAACAAAAAAGCAGTGTGAATTGTCTGGAGCCAGTGGCTCAGTGTGTTAGAACACTGTCCACATGCGTGGGAGATGGTTAGTTCAAACCCCAAATAATTATTTATTTTCAAGACCAATTTCAGAAGAAGAAAACAAACAAAAAAGTATTGTGAATTGTCTCGAGCCAGTGGCTCAGTGTGTTAGAACGCTGCCACATGATCGGGAGATGGTGAGTCTGCAGTAGAAATGAGGTACAGACAACCGTATGACTCTCAAGCTGATCTCACTGCGGGATGAACTTTATGAGTTTATGTTTAAGAAATAACACTACATTGAAAAATACATTCTGGATGTGTCACTTACAAGCCGAAATAGCTCAGTTGGAAGAGCATTAGACTGAAGATCTAAACGTCCCTAGTTCAATCCTGGGTTTCGGTAGTTGAAATGAGTTACAGAAAACTGTATATAGTTTCGGAAGACTTACTATAATATGTTGTTTTTCATGATTTTGAAGGATAAAAAAAGACATACTATAGTTCATAGGTTTGGAAGACATACATGTGTACTTCATGATTTGGAGGATTACAAAATATCAGCCAAAATCCAACTCCAAACTCTAACTCACAGGCAAAGGAAGACTGTTGTTGCAGATAGCAATAGGTAACTGAGTTAGGGTGCTGTCGTGGTTTTTGACGTGCCAATCATTCTGATTGACAGATTCCTTGGCCAATCAGATCGGTCTGCCTTCAGCCAATCCTAGGATTCTTACATTGTCTCCTCCAATCAAATGGTCGCAGACCCGGACCACTTCCTTGTTTATAATTGGATGAAATACTCTGACCTGTTTTAGATTTATAGTGATTCTTCAACTTCATTTTCTTCATTTTCACAGTTTTTGACGTTTTATTAATATAATTGATCATTCTAGATCACTGCTAGATCTGTAACAATCTTCTCTTATGGGGTTAGGGTTAGGGTTAGGGTTAGGGTTAGGGTTAGGTTCAGGTTCAGGTTCAGGTTCAGGTTCCGGTTCCACAGGTTAATAAAGTGTAAATGTGGGGGTCCTTGACGAGAAAAGGTTTGGGAACCACTGTTGTAGAGGGACTATAGAATAGATAGATGTTGATAGTATTAAGTTAGTTACTTTGACAGTGTACAAATGGAACCGGTTTTCAGCAGGTCAAATGAGGTACAGAAAACCATATGACTCCCAGGCTGATCTCACTGGGGGAAAACTGTATGAGTTTATTTGTTTAAGAACTAACAATCAATTGAAAAATATATTCTGGATGTGACACTTACAAGCCAAATTAGCGCATTTGGTAGAGCATTAGACTGAAGATCTAAAGGTCCCTGGTTCAATCCAGGCTTTCGGCAGTTGAAATGAGGTACAGAAAATCCTACGACTCTTAGGCTGATCTCACTGGGTGAAAAACTTTATGAGTTTTTTTGTTTAAGAAGTAACAAGTAACAGTCAATGTAAAAATAAATACTGGATGTGTTACTTGCAAGCTGTAATAGCTCAGTTGGGAGAGCGTTAGACTGTAGATCTGAAGGTTCCTGGTTCAAACCTGAGATTCGGCAGTTGAAATGAGGTACAGACAACCGTATGACCCTCAAGCTGATCTCACTGTGGGATGAACTGTATGAGTTTATGTTTAAGAACTAACAATACATTCTGGATGTGTCACTTACAAGCAAACAAACAAAAAAGCAGTGTGAATTGTCTGGAGCCAGTGGCTCAGTGTGTTAGAACACTGTCCACATGTTTAGGAGATGGTGAGTTCAAACCCCAAATAAATCTTTATTTTCAAGACCTATTTCAGAAGAAGAAAACAAACAAAAAAGCAGTGTGCATTGTCTGGAGCCAGTGGCTCAGTGTGTTAGAACGTTGCCACATGATCGGGAGATGGTGAGTCTGCAGTAGAAATGAGGTACAGACAACCGTATGACTCTCAAGCTGATCTCACTGCGGGATGAACTGTATGAGTTTATGTTTAAGAACTAACAATTCATTGAAAAATACATTCTGGATGTGTCACTTACAAGCCGAAATAGCTCAGTTGGAAGAGCATTAGACTGAAGATCTAAACGTCCCTAGTTCAATCCTGGGTTTCGGCAGTTGAAATGAGTTACAGAAAACTGTATATAGTTTTGGAAGACTTACTATAATATGTTGTTTTTCATGATTTTGAAGGATAAAAAAAGACATACTATAGTTCATGGGTTTGGAAGACATACATGTGTACTTCATGATTTGGAGGATTACAAAATATCAGCCTAAATCCAACTCCAAACTCTAACTCACAGGCAAAGGAAGACTGTTGTTGCAGATAGCAATAGGTAACTGAGTTAGGGTGCTGTCGTGGTTTTTGACGTGCCAATCATTCTGATTGACAGATTCCTTGGCCAATCAGATCGGTCTGCCTTCAGCCAATCCTAGGATCCTTACATTGTCTCCTCCAATCAAATGGTCGCAGACCCGGACCACTTCCTTGTTTATAATTGGATGAAATACTCTGACCTGTTTTAGATTTATAGTGATTCTTCAACTTAATTTTCTTCATTTTCACAGTTTTTGACGTTTTATTAATATAATTGATCATTCTAGATCACTGCTAGATCTGTAACAATCTTCTCTTATGGGGTTAGGGTTAGGGTTAGGGTTAGGGTTAGGGTTAGGGTTAGGGTTAGGGTTAGGGTTAGGTTCAGGTTCAGGTTCAGGTTCCGGTTCCACAGGTTAATAAAGTGTAAATGTGGGGGTCCTTGACGAGAAAAGGTTTGGGAACCACTGTTGTAGAGGGACTATAGAATAGATAGATGTTGATAGTATTAAGTTAGTTACTTTGACAGTGTACAAATGGAACCGGTTTTCAGCAGGTCAAATGAGGTACAGAAAACCATATGACTCCCAGGCTGATCTCACTGGGGGAAAACTGTATGAGTTTTTGTTTAAGAACTAACAATACATTGAAAAATATATTCTGGATGTGACACTTACAAGCCGAAATAGCTCAGTTGGTAGAGCATTAGACTGAATATCCAAAGGTCCCTGGTTCAATCCAGGCTTTCGGCACTTGAAATGCTGTACAGAAAATCCTATGACTCTTAGGCTGATCTCACTGGGTGAAAAACTTTATGAGTTTTTTTGTTTAAGAAGTAACAAGTAACAGTCAATGTAAAAATAAATACTGGATGTGTTGCTTGCAAGCCGTAATAGCTCAGTTGGGAGAGCGTTAGACTGTAGATCTGAAGGTTCCTGGTTCAAACCTGAGATTCGGCAGTTGAAATGAGGTACAGACAACAGTATGACTCTCAAGCTGATCTCACTGTGGGATGAACTGTATGAGTTTATGTTTAAGAACTAACAATACATTGAAAAATACATTCTGGATTTGTCACTTACAAGCAAACAAACAAAAAAGCAGTGTGAATTGTCTGGAGCCAGTGGCTCAGTGTGTTAGAACACTGTCCACATGCGTGGGAGATGGTTAGTTCAAACCCCAAATAATTCTTTATTTTCAAGACCAATTTCAGAAGAAGAAAACAAACAAAAAAGTATTGTGAATTGTCTCGAGCCAGTGGCTCAGTGTGTTAGAACGCTGCCACATGATCGGGAGATGGTGAGTCTGCAGTAGAAATGAGGTACAGACAACCGTATGACTCTCAAGCTGATCTCACTGCGGGATGAACTTTATGAGTTTATGTTTAAGAAATAACACTACATTGAAAAATACATTCTGGATGTGTCACTTACAAGCCGAAATAGCTCAGTTGGAAGAGCATTAGACTGAAGATCTAAACGTCCCTAGTTCAATCCTGGGTTTCGGTAGTTGAAATGAGTTACAGAAAACTGTATATAGTTTCGGAAGACTTACTATAATATGTTGTTTTTCATGATTTTGAAGGATAAAAAAAGACATACTATAGTTCATAGGTTTGGAAGACATACATGTGTACTTCATGATTTGGAGGATTACAAAATATCAGCCAAAATCCAACTCCAAACTCTAACTCACAGGCAAAGGAAGACTGTTGTTGCAGATAGCAATAGGTAACTGAGTTAGGGTGCTGTCGTGGTTTTTGACGTGCCAATCATTCTGATTGACAGATTCCTTGGCCAATCAGATCGGTCTGCCTTCAGCCAATCCTAGGATTCTTACATTGTCTCCTCCAATCAAATGGTCGCAGACCCGGACCACTTCCTTGTTTATAATTGGATGAAATACTCTGACCTGTTTTAGATTTATAGTGATTCTTCAACTTCATTTTCTTCATTTTCACAGTTTTTGACGTTTTATTAATATAATTGATCATTCTAGATCACTGCTAGATCTGTAACAATCTTCTCTTATGGGGTTAGGGTTAGGGTTAGGGTTAGGGTTAGGGTTAGGGTTAGGGTTAGGTTCAGGTTCAGGTTCAGGTTCAGGTTCCGGTTCCACAGGTTAATAAAGTGTAAATGTGGGGGTCCTTGACGAGAAAAGGTTTGGGAACCACTGTTGTAGAGGGACTATAGAATAGATAGATGTTGATAGTATTAAGTTAGTTACTTTGACAGTGTACAAATGGAACCGGTTTTCAGCAGGTCAAATGAGGTACAGAAAACCATATGACTCCCAGGCTGATCTCACTGGGGGAAAACTGTATGAGTTTATTTGTTTAAGAACTAACAATCAATTGAAAAATATATTCTGGATGTGACACTTACAAGCCAAATTAGCGCATTTGGTAGAGCATTAGACTGAAGATCTAAAGGTCCCTGGTTCAATCCAGGCTTTCGGCAGTTGAAATGAGGTACAGAAAATCCTACGACTCTTAGGCTGATCTCACTGGGTGAAAAACTTTATGAGTTTTTTTGTTTAAGAAGTAACAAGTAACAGTCAATGTAAAAATAAATACTGGATGTGTTACTTGCAAGCTGTAATAGCTCAGTTGGGAGAGCGTTAGACTGTAGATCTGAAGGTTCCTGGTTCAAACCTGAGATTCGGCAGTTGAAATGAGGTACAGACAACCGTATGACCCTCAAGCTGATCTCACTGTGGGATGAACTGTATGAGTTTATGTTTAAGAACTAACAATACATTCTGGATGTGTCACTTACAAGCAAACAAACAAAAAAGCAGTGTGAATTGTCTGGAGCCAGTGGCTCAGTGTGTTAGAACACTGTCCACATGTTTAGGAGATGGTGAGTTCAAACCCCAAATAAATCTTTATTTTCAAGACCTATTTCAGAAGAAGAAAACAAACAAAAAAGCAGTGTGCATTGTCTGGAGCCAGTGGCTCAGTGTGTTAGAACGTTGCCACATGATCGGGAGATGGTGAGTCTGCAGTAGAAATGAGGTACAGACAACCGTATGACTCTCAAGCTGATCTCACTGCGGGATGAACTGTATGAGTTTATGTTTAAGAACTAACAATTCATTGAAAAATACATTCTGGATGTGTCACTTACAAGCCGAAATAGCTCAGTTGGAAGAGCATTAGACTGAAGATCTAAACGTCCCTAGTTCAATCCTGGGTTTCGGCAGTTGAAATGAGTTACAGAAAACTGTATATAGTTTTGGAAGACTTACTATAATATGTTGTTTTTCATGATTTTGAAGGATAAAAAAAGACATACTATAGTTCATGGGTTTGGAAGACATACATGTGTACTTCATGATTTGGAGGATTACAAAATATCAGCCTAAATCCAACTCCAAACTCTAACTCACAGGCAAAGGAAGACTGTTGTTGCAGATAGCAATAGGTAACTGAGTTAGGGTGCTGTCGTGGTTTTTGACGTGCCAATCATTCTGATTGACAGATTCCTTGGCCAATCAGATCGGTCTGCCTTCAGCCAATCCTAGGATCCTTACATTGTCTCCTCCAATCAAATGGTCGCAGACCCGGACCACTTCCTTGTTTATAATTGGATGAAATACTCTGACCTGTTTTAGATTTATAGTGATTCTTCAACTTAATTTTCTTCATTTTCACAGTTTTTGACGTTTTATTAATATAATTGATCATTCTAGATCACTGCTAGATCTGTAACAATCTTCTCTTATGGGGTTAGGGTTAGGGTTAGGGTTAGGGTTAGGGTTAGGGTTAGGGTTAGGGTTAGGGTTAGGGTTAGGGTTAGGTTCAGGTTCAGGTTCAGGTTCCGGTTCCACAGGTTAATAAAGTGTAAATGTGGGGGTCCTTGACGAGAAAAGGTTTGGGAACCACTGTTGTAGAGGGACTATAGAATAGATAGATGTTGATAGTATTAAGTTAGTTACTTTGACAGTGTACAAATGGAACCGGTTTTCAGCAGGTCAAATGAGGTACAGAAAACCATATGACTCCCAGGCTGATCTCACTGGGGGAAAACTGTATGAGTTTATTTGTTTAAGAACTAACAATCAATTGAAAAATATATTCTGGATGTGACACTTACAAGCCAAATTAGCACATTTGGTAGAGCATTAGACTGAAGATCTAAAGGTCCCTGGTTCAATCCAGGCTTTCGGCAGTTGAAATGAGGTACAGAAAATCCTACGACTCTTAGGCTGATCTCACTGGGTGAAAAACTTTATGAGTTTTTTTGTTTAAGAAGTAACAAGTAACAGTCAATGTAAAAATAAATACTGGATGTGTTACTTGCAAGCTGTAATAGCTCAGTTGGGAGAGAGTTAGACTGTAGATCTGAAGGTTCCTGGTTCAAACCTGTGATTCGGCAGTTGAAATGAGGTACAGACAACCGTATGACTCTCAAGCTGATCTCACTGTGGGATGAACTGTATGGGTTTTTGTTTAAGAACTAACAATACATTCTGGATGTGTCACTTACAAGCAAACAAACAAAAAAGCAGTGTGAATTGTCTGGAGCCAGTGGCTCAGTGTGTTAGAACACTGTCCACATGTTTAGGAGATGGTGAGTTCAAACCCCAAATAAATCTTTATTTTCAAGACCTATTTCAGAAGAAGAAAACAAACAAAAAAGCAGTGTGCATTGTCTGGAGCCAGTGGCTCAGTGTGTTAGAACGTTGCCACATGATCGGGAGATGGTGAGTCGGCAGTAGAAATGAGGTACAGACAACCGTATGACTCTCAAGCTGATCTCACTGCGGGATGAACTGTATGTGTTTATGTTTAAGAACTAACAATGCATTGAAAAATACATTCTGGATGTGTCACTTACAAGCCGAAATAGCTCAGTTGGAAGAGCATTAGACTGAAGATCTAAACGTCCCTAGTTCAATCCTGTTTTTCGGCAGTTGAAGTGAGTGACCAAAAACTTTATATAGTTTCGGAAGACTTACTATAATATGTTGTTTTTCATGATTTTGAAGGATAAAAAAAGACATAGGCCTACTATAGTTCATGGGTTTGTAAGACATACATGTGTACTTCATGATTTGGAGGATTATATCAGCCAAACACTCAACTATTTCTGTGAAGTTTTCCTTTCCACACTGTCATCAAGTGGCCTGGAAATTCCAGCTGAACTGTGTGCCGCTAAGTGGCCCAGCGGATAAGTCACAAGTTATCTGTAGAGTACCTTGTAGAATTGTGCTAGTTCAAACCCAACACACTCAGTAGGAAGGTGCTGGTTTTTGACGTGCCAATCATTCTGATTGACAGATTCCTTGGCCAATCAGATCGGTCTGCCTTCAGCCAATCCTAGGGCTCCTTACATTGTCTCGTCCAATCAAATGGTCGCAGACCCGGACCACTTCCTTGTTTTTTAACTGGATGAAATACTCTGACCTGTTTTAGATTTATAGTGATTCTTCAACTTAATTTTCTTCATTTTCACAGTTTTTGACGTTTTATTAATATAATTGATCATTCTAGATCACTGCTAGATCTGTAACAATCTTCTCTTATGGGGTTAGGGTTAGGGTTAGGGTTAGGGTTAGGGTTAGGTTCAGGTTCAGGTTCAGGTTCAGGTTCAGGTTCAGGTTCAGGTTCAGGTTCAGGTTCAGGTTCAGGTTCAGGTTCAGGTCCTGGTTCCGGTTCCACAGGTTAATAAAGTGTAAATGTGGGGGTCCTTGACAAGAAAAGGTTTGGGAACCACTGTTGTAGAGGGACTATAGAATAGATAGATGTTGATAGTATTAAGTTAGTTACTTTGACAGTGTACAAATGGAACCGGTTTTCAGCAGGTCAAATGAGGTACAGAAAACCATATGACTCCCAGGCTGATCTCACTGGGGGAAAACTGTATGAGTTTATTTGTTTAAGAACTAACAATCAATTGAAAAATATATTCTGGATGTGACACTTACAAGCCAAATTAGCGCATTTGGTAGAGCATTAGACTGAAGATCTAAAGGTCCCTGGTTCAATCCAGGCTTTCGGCAGTTGAAATGAGGTACAGAAAATCCTACGACTCTTAGGCTGATCTCACTGGGTGAAAAACTTTATGAGTTTTTTTTGTTTAAGAAGTAACAAGTAACAGTCAATGTAAAAATAAATACTGGATGTGTTACTTGCTAGCTGTAATAGCTCAGTTGGGAGAGCGTTAGACTGTAGATCTGAAGGTTCCTGGTTCAAACCTGTGATTCGGCAGTTGAAATGAGGTACAGACAACCGTATGACTCTCAAGCTGATCTCACTGTGGGATGAACTGTATGAGTTTTTGTTTAAGAACTAACAATACATTGAAAAATACATTCTGGATTTGTCACTTACAAGCAAACAAACAAAAAAAGCACTTTGCTTTCCACACTTACATCAAATAGCACAAAAAAGCTGTTTAGTAGTATCCAGCAGTTAGCTCAGTGTGATGAGAGGCTGTCCTTGGGAGCCACAGGTCCAGGGTTCAAATCCCACATTAGTCATAACTGTGACACTTTGCTTTGCACACTGATTTCCAGAAGGACAACTTTAAAGCAGCCCAGAAATTCACCATGTTTGTGTGCCTCAGTGGCCCAACGGATAAGTCAGATGATATCCGTAGTATACCTAGTAGAAGTGTGCCGGTTCAAACCCGACATGCAGTGTTCAAATCACCAACACCTAGAGTAGGCGTGTCCCAGCGGTCTTTCTTTACTGTGCCACTTTGCTTTCCACACTTACATCAAATAGCACAAAAAAGCTGTGTAGTAGTATCCAGCAGTTAGCTCAGTGTGATGAGAGGCTGTCCTTGGGAGCCACAGGTCCAGGGTTCAAATCCCACATTAGTCATAACTGTGACACTTTGCTTTGCACACTGATTTCCAGAAGGACAACTTTAAAGCAGCCCAGAAATTCACCATGTTTGTGTGCCTCAGTGGCCCAACGGATAAGTCAGATGATATCCGTAGTATACCTAGTAGAAGTGTGCCGGTTCAAACCCGACATACGACATGCGGTGTTCAAATCACCAACACCTAGAGTAGGCGTGTCCCAGCGGTCTTTCTTTACTGTGACACTTTGCTTTCCACACTTACATCAAATAGCACAAAAAAGCTGTGTAGTAGTATCCAGCAGTTAGCTCAGTGTGATGAGAGGCTGTCCTTGGGAGCCACAGGTCCAGTGTTCAAATCCCACATTAGTCATAACTGTGACACTTTGCTTTGCACACTGATTTCCAGAAGGACAACTTTAAAGCAGCCCAGAAATTCACCATGTTTGTGTGCCTCGGTGGCCCAACGGATAAGTCAGATGATATCCGTAGTATACCTAGTAGAAGTGTGCCGGTTCAAACCCGACATGCGGTGTTCAAATCACCAACACCTAGAGTAGGCGTGTCCCAGCGGTCTTTCTTTACTGTGACACTTTGCTTTCCACACTTACATCAAATAGCACAAAAAAGCTGTGTAGTAGTATCCAGCAGTTAGCTCAGTGTGATGAGAGGCTGTCCTTGGGAGCCACAGGTCCAGTGTTCAAATCCCACATTAGTCATAACTGTGACACTTTGCTTTGCACACTGATTTCCAGAAGGACAACTTTAAAGCAGCCCAGAAATTCACCATGTTTGTGTGCCTCGGTGGCCCAACGGATAAGTCAGATGATATCCGTAGTATACCTAGTAGAAGTGTGCCGGTTCAAACCCGACATGCGGTGTTCAAATCACCAACACCTAGAGTAGGCGTGTCCCAGCGGTCTTTCTTTACTGTGACACTTTGCTTTCCACACTTACATCAAATAGCACAAAAAAGCTGTGTAGTAGTATCCAGCAGTTAGCTCAGTGTGATGAGATGCTGTCCTTGGGAGCCACAGGTCCAGGGTTCAAATCCCACATTAGTCATAACTGTGACACTTTGCTTTGCACACTGATTTCCAGAAGGACAACTTTAAAGCAGCCCAGAAATTCACCATGATTGTGTGCCTCAGTGGCCCAGCGGATAAGTCAAATGATATCCGTAGTATACCTAGTAGAAGTGTGCCGGTTCAAACCCGACATACTCCTAGTAGGCGGTGATGGTTCAAATCACTGACACTTAGAGTAGGAGTGGCCCAGTGGATAAATCAGATGATATCCATAGCCCGCACCTAGTACAAGGTGCGGGGTTCAGGTAGAGTAGGAGTGGCCCAGTGGATAAATCAGATGATATCCATAGCCCGCACCTAGTACAAGGTGCGGGGTTCAGGTAGGAGGAGAGTAGCATGGGCAGGTAGGAGGAGAGTAGCGTGGGCAGGTAGGAGGAGATTAGTGGGGTCAGGTAGGAGGAGAGTAAGGGGGTCAGGTAGGAGGAGAGCAGGGTGGTCAGGTAGGAGGACAGTAGCCTGAGGCGGAGTTCAGTCAGTAGGAAAGGGGAGTGGCCAGGCAGCGGGAGAGTAGGAAGGGGAGGGGCCAGGCAGGGGGAGAGTAGGGAGGGGCCAGGCAGGAGTAGAGTAGGAAGGGGAGGGGCCAGGCAGGAGGAGAGTAGGAAGGGGAGGGGCCAGGCAGGAGGAGAGTAGGAAGGGGAGGGGCCAGGCAGGAGGAGAGTAGGAAGGGGAGGGGCCAGGCAGGAGGAGAGCAGGAAGGCGAGGGGCCAGGCAGGAGCAGAGTAGGAAGGGGAGGGGGCAGGCAGGGGGAGAGTAGGGTGGGGCCTGGCAGGAGGAGAGTAGGAAGGGGAGGGGCCTGGCAGGAGGAGAGTAGGAAGGGGAGGGGCCTGGCAGGGGGAGAGTAGGAAGGGGAGGGGCCAGGCAGGGGGAGAGTAGGAAGGGGAGGGGCCAGGCAGGGGGAGAGTAGGAAGGGGAGGGGCCAGGCAGGGGGAGAGTAGGAAGGGGAGGGGCCAGGCAGGGGGAGAGTAGTGAGGGGAGGGGCCAGGCAGGGGGAGAGTAGGAAGGGGAGGGGCCAGGCAGGGGGAGAGTAGGGAGGGGAGGGGCCAGGCAGGGGGAGAGTAGGGAGGGGATGCAGGGAAGGCAGAGGGGGTCTTCCTGATTTTTTTTATGATTTTTTTTTTTTTTTTTTTTTTTTTTTTTTAATTTTTAATTTAGAAAATTATAAAAAAAATCAGGAAGACCCCCCCTGCCTCCCCTCCCTACTCTCCCCCTGCCTGGCCCCTCCCCTTCCTACTCTCCCCCTGCCTGGCCCCTCCCCTCCCTACTCTCCCCCTGCCTGGCCCCTCCCCTTCCTACTCTCCCCCTGCCTGGCCCCTCCCCTTCCTACTCTCCCCCTGCCTCCCCTCCCTACTCTCCCCCTGCCTGGCCCCTCCCTACTCTCCCCCTGCCTGGCCCCTCCCCTCCCTACTCTCCCCCTGCCTGGCCCCTCCCCTACTCTCCTCCTGCCTGGCCCCTCCCCTTCCTACTCTCCACCTGCCTGGCCCCTCCCCTTCCTACTCTCCGCCTGCCTGGCCCCTCCCCTTCCAACTCTCCTCCTGCCAGGCCCCTCCCCTTCCTACTCTCCTCCTGCCTGGCCCCACCCTACTCTCCCCCTGGCTGGCCCCTCCCTTTCCTACTCTCCCCCTGCCTGCCCCCTCCCCTTCCTACTCTCCTGCCTGGCCCCTCGCCTACCTGCTCTCCTCCTGCCTGGCTCCTCCCCTTCCTACTCTCCTCCTGCCTGGCCCCTCCCCTCCCTACTCTCCTCCTGCCTGGCCCCTCCCCTTCCTACTCTACTCCTGCCTGGCCCCTCCCTACACTCCCCCTGCCTGGCCCCTCCCCTTCCTACTCTCCCACTGCCTGGCCCCTCCCCTTTCCTACTGACTGAACTCCACCTCAGGCTACTGTCCTCCTACCTGACCACCCTGCTCTCCTCCTACCTGAACCCGACTCTCCTCCTACCTGACCACCTTTCTCTCCTCCTACCTGACCCCCCACCTACCTGACCACCTTACTCTCCTCCTACCTGACCCCACTAATCTCCTCCTACCTGCCCACGATACTCTCCTCCTACCTGAACCCCGCACCTTGTACTAGGTGCGGGCTATGGATATCATCTGATTTATCCACTGGGCCACTCCTACTCTACCTGAACCCCGCACCTTGTACTAGGTGCGGGCTATGGATATCATCTGATTTATCCACTGGGCCACTCCTACTCTACCTGAACCCCGCACCTTGTACTAGGTGCGGGCTATGGATATCATCTGATTTATCCACTGGGCCACTCCTACTCTAAGTGTCAGTGATTTGAACCATCACCGCCTACTAGGAGTATGTCGGGTTTGAACCGGCACACTTCTACTAGGTATACTACGGATATCATTTGACTTATCCGCTGGGCCACTGAGGCACACAAACATGGTGAATTTCTGGGCTGCTTTAAAGTTGTCCTTCTGGAAATCAGTGTGCAAAGCAAAGTGTCACAGTTATGACTAATGTGGGATTTGAACACTGGACCTGTGGCTCCCAAGGACAGCCTCTCATCACACTGAGCTAACTGCTGGATACTACTACACAGCTTTTTCGTGCTATTTGATGTAAGTGTGGAAAGCAAAGTGTCACAGTAAAGAAAGACCACTGGGACACGACTACTCTAGGTGTTGGTGATTTGAACACCGCATGTCGGGTTTGAACCGGCACACTTCTACTAGGTATACTACGGATATCATCTGACTTATCCGTTGGGCCACCGAGGCACACAAACATGGTGAATTTCTGGGCTGCTTTAAAGTTGTCCTTCTGGAAATCAGTGTGCAAAGCAAAGTGTCACAGTTATGACTAATGTGGGATTTGAACACTGGACCTGTGGCTCCCAAGGACAGCCTCTCATCACACTGAGCTAACTGCTGGATACTACTACACAGCTTTTTTGTGCTATTTGATGTAAGTGTGGAAAGCAAAGTGTCACAGTAAAGAAAGACCACTGGGACACGCCTACTCTAGGTGTTGGTGATTTGAACACTGCATGTCGGGTTTGAACCGGCACACTTCTACTAGGTATACTACGGATATCATCTGACTTATCCGTTGGGCCACCGAGGCACACAAACATGGTGAATTTCTGGGCTGCTTTAAAGTTGTCCTTCTGGAAATCAGTGTGCAAAGCAAAGTGTCACAGTTATGACTAATGTGGGATTTGAACACTGGACCTGTGGCTCCCAAGGACAGCCTCTCATCACACTGAGCTAACTGCTGGATACTACTACACAGCTTTTTTGTGCTATTTGATGTAAGTGTGGAAAGCAAAGTGTCACAGTAAAGAAAGACCGCTGGGACACGCCTACTCTAGGTGTTGGTGATTTGAACACCGCATGTCGTATGTCGGGTTTGAACCGGCACACTTCTACTAGGTATACTACGGATATCATCTGACTTATCCGTTGGGCCACTGAGGCACACAAACATGGTGAATTTCTGGGCTGCTTTAAAGTTGTCCTTCTGGAAATCAGTGTGCAAAGCAAAGTGTCACAGTTATGACTAATGTGGGATTTGAACCCTGGACCTGTGGCTCCCAATGACAGCCTCTCATCACACTGAGCTAACTGCTGGATACTACGACACAGCTTTTTTGTGCTATTTGATGTAAGTGTGGAAAGCAAAGTGTCACAGTAAAGAAAGACCACTGGGACACGCCTACTCTAGGTGTTGGTGATTTGAACACTGCATGTCGGGTTTGAACCGGCACACTTCTACTAGATATACTACGGATATCATCTGACTTATCCGTTGGGCCACCGAGGCACACAAACATGGTGAATTTCTGGGCTGCTTTAAAGTTGTCCTTCTGGAAATCAGTGTGCAAAGCAAAGTGTCACAGTTATGACTAATGTGGGATTTGAACACTGGACCTGTGGCTCCCAAGGACAGCCTCTCATCACACTGAGCTAACTGCTGGATACTACTACACAGCTTTTTTGTGCTATTTGATGTAAGTGTGGAAAGCAAAGTGTCACAGTAAAGAAAGACCGCTGGGACACGCCTACTCTAGGTGTTGGTGATTTGAACACTGCATGTCGTATGTCGGGTTTGAACCGGCACACTTCTACTAGGTATGCTACGGATATCATCTGACTTATCCGTTGGGCCACTGAGGCACACAAACATGGTGAATTTCTGGGCTGCTTTAAAGTTGTCCTTCTGGAAATCAGTGTGCAAAGCAAAGTGTCACAGTTATGACTAATGTGGGATTTGAACCCTGGACCTGTGGCTCCCAATGACAGCCTCTCATCACACTGAGCTAACTGCTGGATACTACTACACAGCTTTTTGTGCTATTTGATGTAAGTGTGGAAAGCAAAGTGCTTTTTTGTTTGTTTGCTTGTAAGTGACAAATCCAGAATGTATTTTTCAATGTATTGTTAGTTCTTAAACAAAAACTCATACAGTTCATCCCACAGTGAGATCAGCTTGAGAGTCATACGGTTGTCTGTACCTCATTTCAACTGCCGAATCACAGGTTTGAACCAGGAACCTTCAGATCTACAGTCTAACGCTCTCCCAACTGAGCTATTACAGCTTGCAAGTAACACATCCAGTATTTATTTTTACATTGACTGTTACTTGTTACTTCTTAAACAAAAAAACTCATAAAGTTTTTCACCGAGTGAGATCAGCCTAAGAGTCATAGCATTTTCTGTACCTCATTTCAACTGCCAAAAGCCTGGATTGAACCAGGGACCTTTAGATCTTCAGTCTAATGCTCTACCAACTGCGCTAATTTGGCTTGTAAGTGTCACATCCAGAATATATTTTTCAATTGATTGTTAGTTCTTAAACAAATAAACTCATACAGTTTTCCCCCAGTGAGATCAGCCTGGGAGTCATACGGTTTTCTGTACCTCATTTGACCTGCTGAAAACCGGTTCCATTTGTACACTGTCAAAGTAACTAACTTAATACTATCAACATCTATCTATTCTATAGTCCCTCTACAACAGTGGTTCCCAAACCTTTTCTTGTCAAGGACCCCCACATTTACACTTTATTAACCTGTGGAACCTGAACCTAACCCTAACCCTAACCCTAACCCTAACCCTAACCCTAACCCTAACCCCATAAGAGAAGATTGTTACAGATCTAGCAGTGATCTAGAATGATCAATTATATTAATAAAACGTCAAAAACTGTGAAAATGAAGAAAATGAAGTTGAAGAATCACTATCAATCTAAAACAGGTCAGAGTATTTCATCCAGTTATAAACAAGGAAGTGGTCCGGGTCTGCGACCATTTGATTGGAGGAGACAATGTAAGGAGCCCTAGGATTGCCTGAAGGCAGACCGATCTGATTGGCCAAGGAATCTGTCAATCAGAATGATTGGCACGTCAAAAACCAGCACCTTCCTACTGAGTGTGTTGGGTTTGAACTAGCACAATTCTACAAGGTACTCTACAGATAACTTGTGATTTATCCGTTGGGCCACTGAGGCACAAAAACATGGTGAATTTCTGGGCTGCTTTAAAGTTATCCTTCTGAAAATCAGTGTGCAAAGCAAAGTGTCACAGTTATGACTAATGTGGGATTTGAACCCTGGACCTGTGGCTCCCAAGGACAGCCTCTCATCACACTGAGCTAACTGCTGGATACTACTACACAGCTTTTATGTGCTATTTTATGTAAGTGTGGAAAGCAAAGTGCTTTTTTGTTTGTTTGCTTGTAAGTGACAAATCCATAATGTATTTTCCAATGTATTGTTAGTTCTTAAACATAAA
Source organism: Protomyctophum parallelum (assembly GCF_964188405.1). Lineage (NCBI taxonomy): Eukaryota > Metazoa > Chordata > Actinopteri > Myctophiformes > Myctophidae > Protomyctophum > Protomyctophum parallelum. Next base: position 37,285,115 of record NC_139717.1, on the reverse strand, counting down.
CTAATACAGTTCATCCCACAGTGAGATCAGCTTGAGGGTCATACGGTTGTCTGTACCTCATTTCAACTGCCGAATCTCAGGTTTGAACCAGGAACCTTCAGATCTACAGCCTAACGCTCTCCCAGCTGAGCTATTACGGCTTGAAAGTAACACATCCAGTATTTATTTTTACATTGACTGTTACTTGTTACTTCTTAAACAAAAAAACTCATAAAGTTTTTCACCCAGTGAGATCAGCCTAAGAGTCATAGGACTTTCTGTACCTCATTTCAACTGCCGAAAGCCTGGATTGAACTAGGGACCTTTAGATCTTCAGTCTAATGCTCTACCAACTGCGCTAATTTGGCTTGTAAGTGTCACATCCAGAATATATTTTTCAATTGATTGTTAGTTCTTAAACAAATAAACTCATACAGTTTTCCCCCAGTGAGATCAGCCTGGGAGTCATACGGTTTTCTGTACCTCATTTGACCTGCTGAAAACCGGTTCCATTTGTACACTGTCAAAGTAACTAACTTAATACTATCAACATCTATCTATTCTATAGTCCCTCTACAACAGTGGTTCCCAAACCTTTTCTTGTCAAGGACCCCCACATTTACACTTTATTAACCTGTGGAACCTGAACCTAACCCTAACCCTAACCCTAACCCTAACCCCATAAGAGAAGATTGTTACAGATCTAGCAGTGATCTAGAATGATCAATTATATTAATAAAATGTCAAAAACTGTGAAAACTGTGAAAATGAAGTTGAAGAATCACTATAAATCTAAAACAGGTCAGAGTATTTCATCCAGTTATAAACAAGGAAGTGGTCCGGGTCTGCGACCATTTGATTGGAGGAGACAATGTAAGGAGCCCTAGGATTGGCTGAAGGCCGTCCGATCTGATTGGCCAAGGAATCTGTCAATCAGAATGATTGGCACGTCAAAAACCACGACAGCACCCTAACTCAGTTACCTATTGCTATCTGCAACAACAGTCTTCCTTTGCCTGTGAGTTAGAGTTTGGAGTTGGATTTTGGCTGATATTTTGTAATCCTCCAAATCATGAAGTACACATGTATGTCTTCCAAACCCATGAACTATAGTATGTCTTTTTTTATCCTTCAAAATCATGAAAAACAACATATTATAGTAAGTCTTCCGAAACTATATACAGTTTTCTGTAACTCATTTCAACTGCCGAAACCCAGGATTGAACTAGGGACGTTTAGATCTTCAGTCTAATGCTCTTCCAACTGAGCTATTTCGGCTTGAAAGTGACACATCCAGAATGTATTTTTCAATTAATTGTTATTTCTTAAACATAAACTCATAAAGTTCATCCCGCAGTGAGATCAGCTTGAGAGTCATACGGTTGTCTGTACCTCATTTCTACTGCAGACTCACCATCTCCCGATCATGTGGCAGCGTTCTAACACACTGAGCCACTGGCTCGAGACAATTCACAATGCTTTTTTGTTTGTTTTCTTCTTCTGAAATTGGTCTTGAAAATAAAGAAATATTTGGGGTTTGAACTAACCATCTCCCAAGCATGTGGACAGTGTTCTAACACACTGAGCCACTGGCTCCAGACAATTCACACTGCTTTTTTGTTTGTTTGCTTGTAAGTGACAAATCCAGAATGTATTTTTCAATGTATTGTTAGTTCTTAAACATAAACTCATACAGTTCATCCCACAGTGAGATCAGCTTGAGGGTCATACGGTTGTCTGTACCTCATTTCAACTGCCGAATCTCAGGTTTGAACCAGGAACCTTCAGATCTACAGTCTAACGCTCTCCCAACTGAGCTATTACGGCTTGCAAGCAACACATCCAGTATTTATTTTTACATTGACTGTTACTTGTTACTTCTTAAACAAAAAAACTCATAAAGTTTTTCACCCAGTGAGATCAGCCTAAGAGTCATAGGATTTTCTGTAAAGCATTTCAAGTGCTGAAAGCCTGGATTGAACCAGGGACCTTTGGATATTCAGTCTAATGCTCTACCAACTGAGCTATTTCGGCTTGTAAGTGTCACATCCAGAATATATTTTTCAATGTATTGTTAGTTCTTAAACAAATAAACTCATACAGTTTTCCCCCAGTGAGATCAGCCTGGGAGTCATACGGTTTTCTGTACCTCATTTGACCTGCTGAAAAACGGTTCCATTTGTACACTGTCAAAGTAACTAACTTAATACTATCAACATCTATCTATTCTATAGTCCCTCTACAACAGTGGTTCCCAAACCTTTTCTTGTCAAGGACCCCCACATTTACACTTTATTAACCTGTGGAACCTGAACCTGAACCTGAACCTGAACCTAACCCTAACCCTAACCCTAACCCTAACCCTAACCCTAACCCCATAAGAGAAGATTGTTACAGATCTAGCAGTGATCTAGAATCATCAATTATATTAATAAAACGTCAAAAACTGTGAAAATGAAGAAAATGAAGTTGAAGAATCACTATAAATCTAAAACAGGTCAGAGTATTTCATCCAGTTATAAACAAGGAAGTGGTCCGGGTCTGCGACCATTTGATTGGAGGAGACAATGTAAGGAGCCCTAGGATTGGCTGAAGGCAGACCGATCTGATTGGCCAAGGAATCTGTCAATCAGAATGATTGGCACGTCAAAAACCACGACAGCACCCTAACTCAGTTACCTATTGCTATCTGCAACAACAGTCTTCCTTTGCCTGTGAGTTAGAGTTTGGAGTTGGATTTTGGCTGATATTTTGTAATCCTCCAAATCATGAAGTACACATGTATGTCTTCCAAACCCATGAACTATAGTATGTCTTTTTTTATCCTTCAAAATCATGAAAAACAACATATTATAGTAAGTCTTCCGAAACTATATACAGTTTTCTGTAACTCATTTCAACTGCCGAAACCCAGGATTGAACTAGGGACGTTTAGATCTTCAGTCTAATGCTCTTCCAACTGAGCTATTTCGGCTTGTAAGTGACACATCCAGAATGTATTTTTCAATGAATTGTTATTTCTTAAACATAAACTCATAAAGTTTATCCCTCAGTGAGATCAGCTTGAGGATCATACGGTTGTCTGTACCTCATTTCTACTGCAGACTCAACATCTTCCGATCATGTGGCAGCGTTCTAACACACTGAGCCACTGGCTCGAGACAATTCACAATGCTTTTTTGTTTGTTTTCTTCTTCTGAAATTGGTCTTGAAAATAAAGAATTATTTGGGGTTTGAACTAACCATCTCCCAAGCATGTGGACAGTGTTCTAACACACTGAGCCACTGGCTCCAGACAATTCACACTGCTTTTTTGTTTGTTTGCTTGTAAGTGACAAATCCAGAATGTATTTTTCAATGTATTGTTAGTTCTTAAACATAAACTCATACAGTTCATCCCACAGTGAGATCAGCTTGAGGGTCATACGGTTGTCTGTACCTCATTTCAACTGCCGAAAGCCTGGATTGAACCAGGGACCTTTAGATCTTCAGTCTAATGCTCTACCAACTGCGCTAATTTGGCTTGTAAGTGTCACATCCAGAATATATTTTTCAATTGATTGTTAGTTCTTAAACCAATAAACTCCTACAGTTTTCCCCCAGTGAGATCAGCCTGGGAGTCATACGGTTTTCTGTACCTCATTTGACCTGCTGAAAACCGGTTCCATTTGTACACTGTCAAAGTAACTAACTTAATACTATCAACATCTATCTATTCTATAGTCCCTCTACAACAGTGGTTCCCAAACCTTTTCTTGTCAAGGACCCCCACATTTACACTTTATTAACCTGTGGAACCTGAACCTGAACCTAACCCTAACCCTAACCCTAACCCTAACCCTAACCCTAACCCCAACCCCATAAGAGAAGATTGTTACAGATCTAGCAGTGATCTAGAATGATCAATTATATTAATAAAACGTCAAAAACTGTGAAAATGAAGAAAATGAAGTTGAAGAATCACTATAAATCTAAAACAGGTCAGAGTATTTCATCCAGTTATAAACAAGGAAGTGGTCCGGGTCTGCGACCATTTGATTGGAGGAGACAATGTAAGGAGCCCTAGGATTGCCTGAAGGCAGACCGATCTGATTGGCCAAGGAATCTGTCAATCAGAATGATTGGCACGTCAAAAACCAGCACCTTCCTACTGAGTGTGTTGGGTTTGAACTAGCACAATTCTACAAGGTACTCTACAGATAACTTGTGATTTATCTGTTGGGCCACTGAGGCACACAAACATGGTGAATTTCTGGGCTGCTTTAAAGTTATCCTTCTGAAAATCAGTGTGCAAAGCAAAGTGTCACAGTTATGACTAATGTGGGATTTGAACCCTGGACCTGTGGCTCCCAAGGACAGCCTCTCATCACACTGAGCTAACTGCTGGATACTACTACACAGCTTTTATGTGCTATTTTATGTAAGTGTGGAAAGCAAAGTGCTTTTTTGTTTGTTTGCTTGTAAGTGACAAATCCATAATGTATTTTCCAATGTATTGTTAGTTCTTAAACATAAACTCATACAGTTCATCCCACAGTGAGATCAGCTTGAGGGTCATACGGTTGTCTGTACCTCATTTCAACTGCCGAATCTCAGGTTTGAACCAGGAACCTTCAGATCTACAGCCTAACGCTCTCCCAGCTGAGCTATTACGGCTTGAAAGTAACACATCCAGTAATTTTTTTTACATTGACTGTTACTTGTTACTTCTTAAACAAAAAAACTCATAAAGTTTTTCACCCAGTGAGATCAGCCTAAGAGTCATAGGATTTTCTGTACCTCATTTCAACTGCCGAAAGCCTGGATTGAACTAGGGACCTTTAGATCTTCAGTCTAATGCTCTACCAACTGCGCTAATTTGGCTTGTAAGTGTCACATCCAGAATATATTTTTCAATTGATTGTTAGTTCTGAAACAAATAAACTCATACAGTTTTCCCCCAGTGAGATCAGCCTGGGAGTCATACGGTTTTCTGTACCTCATTTGACCTGCTGAAAACCGGTTCCATTTGTACACTGTCAAAGTAACTAACTTAATACTATCAACATCTATCTATTCTATAGTCCCTCTACAACAGTGGTTCCCAAACCTTTTCTTGTCAAGGACCCCCACATTTACACTTTATTAACCTGTGGAACCTGAACCTAACCCTAACCCTAACCCTAACCCCATAAGAGAAGATTGTTACAGATCTAGCAGTGATCTAGAATGATCAATTATATTAATAAAACGTCAAAAACTGTGAAAACTGTGAAAATGAAGTTGAAGAATCACTATAAATCTAAAACAGGTCAGAGTATTTCATCCAGTTATAAACAAGGAAGTGGTCCGGGTCTGCGACCATTTGATTGGAGGAGACAATGTAAGGAGCCCTAGGATTGGCTGAAGGCAGACCGATCTGATTGGCCAAGGAATCTGTCAATCAGAATGATTGGCACGTCAAAAACCACGACAGCACCCTAACTCAGTTACCTATTGCTATCTGCAACAACAGTCTTCCTTTGCCTGTGAGTTAGAGTTTGGAGTTGGATTTTGGCTGATATTTTGTAATCCTCCAAATCATGAAGTACACATGTATGTCTTCCAAACCCATGAACTATAGTATGTCTTTTTTTATCCTTCAAAATCATGAAAAACAACATATTATAGTAAGTCTTCCGAAAATATATACAGTTTTCTGTAACTCATTTCAACTGCCGAAACCCAGGATTGAACTAGGGACGTTTAGATCTTCAGTCTAATGCTCTTCCAACTGAGCTATTTCGGCTTGAAAGTGACACATCCAGAATGTATTTTTCATTAAATTGTTATTTCTTAAACATAAACTCATAAAGTTCATCCCGCAGTGAGATCAGCTTGAGAGTCATACGGTTGTCTGTACCTCATTTCTACTGCAGACTCACCATCTCCCGATCATGTGGCAGCGTTCTAACACACTGAGCCACTGGCTCGAGACAATTCACAATGCTTTTTTGTTTGTTTTCTTCTTCTGAAATTGGTCTTGAAAATAAAGAATTATTTGGGGTTTGAACTAACCATCTCCCAAGCATGTGGACAGTGTTCTAACACACTGAGCCACTGGCTCCAGACAATTCACACTGCTTTTTTGTTTGTTTGCTTGTAAGTGACAAATCCAGAATGTATTTTTCAATGTATTGTTAGTTCTTAAACATAAACTCATACAGTTCATCCCACAGTGAGATCAGCTTGAGAGTCATACGGTTGTCTGTACCTCATTTCAACTGCCGAATCTCAGGTTTGAACCAGGAACCTTCAGATCTACAGTCTAACGCTCTCCCAACTGAGCTATTACGGCTTGCAAGCAACACATCCAGTATTTATTTTTACATTGACTGTTACTTGTTACTTCTTAAACAAAAAAACTCATAAAGTTTTTCACCCAGTGAGATCAGCCTAAAAGTCATAGGATTTTCTGTACAGCATTTCAAGTGCCGAAAGCCTGGATTGAACCAGGGACCTTTGGATATTCAGTCTAATGCTCTACCAACTGAGCTATTTCGGCTTGTAAGTGCCACATCCAGAATATATTTTTCAATGTATTGTTAGTTCTTAAACAAAAACTCATACAGTTTTCCCCCAGTGAGATCAGCCTGGGAGTCATACGGTTTTCTGTACCTCATTTGACCTGCTGAAAACCAGTTCCATTTGTACACTGTCAAAGTAACTAACTTAATACTATCAACATCTATCTATTCTATAGTCCCTCTACAACAGTGGTTCCCAAACCTTTTCTTGTCAAGGACCCCCACATTTACACTTTATTAACCTGTGGAACCTGAACCTGAACCTAACCCCATAAGAGAAGATTGTTACAGATCTAGCAGTGATCTAGAATGATCAATTATATTAATAAAACGTCAAAAACTGTGAAAACTGTGAAAATGAAGTTGAAGAATCACTATAAATCTAAAACAGGTCAGAGTATTTCATCCAGTTATAAACAAGGAAGTGGTCCGGGTCTGCGACCATTTGATTGGAGGAGACAATGTAAGGAGCCCTAGGATTGGCTGAAGGCAGACCGATCTGATTGGCCAAGGAATCTGTCAATCAGAATGATTGGCACGTCAAAAACCACGACAGCACCCTAACTCAGTTACCTATTGCTATCTGCAACAACAGTCTTCCTTTGCCTGTGAGTTAGAGTTTGGAGTTGGATTTTGGCTGATATTTTGTAATCCTCCAAATCATGAAGTACACATGTATGTCTTCCAAACCCATGAACTATAGTATGTCTTTTTTTATCCTTCAAAATCATGAAAAACAACATATTATAGTAAGTCTTCCGAAACTATATACAGTTTTCTGTAACTCATTTCAACTGCCGAAACCCAGGATTGAACTAGGGATGTTTAGATCTTCAGTCTAATGCTCTTCCAACTGAGCTATTTCGGCTTGTAAGTGACACATCCAGAATGTATTTTTCAATGAATTGTTATTTCTTAAACATAAACTCATAAAGTTCATCCCGCAGTGAGATCAGCTTGAAACGTAAAACGTAAAAACGTAAAAACGTAAAACGTAAAACGTAAAAACGTAAAACGTAAAACGTAAAAACTAAAACGTAAAAACTAAAACGTAAAAACGTAAAACGTAAAACGTAAAACGTAAAACGTAAAACGTAAAAACTAAAACGTAAAAACTAAAACGTGAAACGTAAAAACGTAAAACGTAAAACGTAAAACCGTAAAAACGTAAAACGTAAAACGTAAAACGTAAAACGTAAAACGTAAAACGTAAAAACTAAAACGTAAAAACTAAAACGTAAAACGTAAAACGTAAAAACTAAAACGTAAAAAACGTAAAAACGTAAAAACGTAAAAACGTAAAACGTAAAACGTAAAACGTAAAAACTAAAATGTAAAACGTAAAACGTAAGATAATGCATTGGGCGTTTAAGTTAAATAACTCAGAAACTATAAAACATTTCAAAGTAAAAAAAGTTCCAGCATGTGTCTCCACAGTAAGCTGAATAATAAAAAGTTTGAATGGAGTTTCTAGGTGAAAGTGATTTTTGACGTGCCAATGTCTGCCATTGAGCCCCATTGTAAATTTGAAAGCACTATATTTCTAAAACTATGAAACAAATATTCCTTTTCAGGCAAACATGTCCACCGTAAGATGAACCTAAGTAGGCCAGAATGGGGTTGCTAGGTGTACGTATGTAGGACTAGTAGCATGCCAAAGTTTGTGCTATTGCCATAGAGAATGCATTGGGCGTTTAAGTTAAATAACTCAGAAACTACAAAACATTTCAAAGTAAAACGTTCCAGCATGTGTCTCCACAGTAAGCTGAATAATAAAAACTGTGAATGGAGTTTCTAGGTGAAAGTGATTTTTCGACGTGCCATTGAGCTGCCATTGAGCCCCATTATACATTTCTCAAATTTGAAATTACTATATTTCTAAAACTATAAAACATTTCAAAGATTCCTTTTCAGGCAAACATGTCCACCGTAAGATGAACCTAAATAGGTTTGAAGTTCTCAAATTTGAAAGCACTATATTTCTAAAACTATGAAACTTTTATCGATGATAAAAAAATCACACCCGCGTGAACTGAGTGGTGCAACCCCCCCCCCCCCCCCCCCCCTCTCTCTCTCTCTCTCATTAGCAGGCAACTGCAGCACTTTCTCTCTCTGTTTCTGGCACAACAGCGCACAACAGCGCCCCATGGTACTCATTCTCGTGCTCATTAACGTCTAACACATAGGCGGACACGGACATTGCTGGTTGCACCACTCAAGAAACACAATCATCAGGAAATTAATTAAAATGAACAATGTAAGTGTAAATAAAACAAAATGAGCAGGGCACTGCAGGGAATTGAACCCCGTCCCGGTAAACCAAGAGTATACCAACACCAGTGCCTTTGTTTTAGTTTTGTTGTTTCACAAGGTGCTCATGATGAGTAGGCCTTTAATATCTGGTTGCTAGGGCACGGTTGCTATAGGCCCTAGGGCTTCGTCTGCGCTGCGTCTGCACGACCAACCACATTAGCTTCTGTTTTAGCCATGGCCTTTGCACGCTATTTTCCCTGAAACTATGGCACTGTCCATGGTTTTGAACAGATCGCTGGGTCATTTCTGATTATCCGGTGATCGCGGTTGAAATATTGGCGTTTTGTAGACCAAGAATGGACCTCGCCTATAAGCTTGCTATGCTAGCATTGGCGCTATTGCTTTAGCATCCAAGATGGTTTTGTCCACCAGGTGGCACTCTTTGCATATACCGGTAACTTGTATTTAGTTTAAATAGAGCGGTTCTCCACCCAAATAATTGGCAGTATTGTGTATTAAAAATGTGGGTATATTTCTATCTTGAGCCTTTGTTTGTTGTGTTCGATTTGAGGTCCTTCCAGACCAACATGATCTCCGGTGAGAAGTTGATCATCTTGTTGTCGTTGAAGATCACAAAGTATTTTATGAAAAGCCAGAGTGGGTCTGAATATAGCCAGCAGCGCGCGCGCACGCACGCACACACGCACACGCACACGCACACGCACACACACACACACACACACAGTAGTAGAATGCAGAGCGAGAGAAACAAAGAGAGGGGAGAGAGAGATAGAAATACCCGGTGACATCGCTAATCAACTTCTAGTGAGGCAGGGACCCACTGTGCACATTAAACTCTTTCTAAATAATGATGGGATCAGGAGATACATTGCTCCCTGGAAAACACCTTAAAACTTTTTTTTTGTATGGCTTCCTTCAGACAAATTGTTTGGCATGTCCTCCAAAAATAGATGTATAAAAACAACTTTAACCAGCTGCCTCTTTTTTTAACACAATGTTCAATTTTAAGGGTTTAATTATAGAACATAATTCCCATCTGTCCTCCATGTGACAAGAAAGCCTGTCTTCACACATATAATTTAATATCGTCTCTGTTGGGTGGAAACCTCATATGTCCAAAACTGTTACTTTTTAGGATTAAAATTAAAAAAAGTTTCTAAAATGGCAGATCGACAAGCTCAAAACCGAGCTTTTAGATCTGCTATTTTGAAAACGTTTGTGTGACGCTGTAGTGTAGCATGATGAAGTATAGGGCAAAAAATTACGAAAAAGTAAAAAAAAAAAATGAGATAAGATGTTTCCGCCCTACAAAAGCGATATATTTCCGTGCATCCTCGCCGCCAGTATCCCACATAAAGAAGCTGATTTAGTTGTCCCAAGATCATCTGTCGAATGTTTGCATTCATGCTATATTTAGCCTCGGGAACCTATTTTGGGGGCTATATACATTTTTAATTAAGGCCGTGATGGCAACGCTATAAGACTTAAGGAAGCATAAACCAACGACAGCTGATGCTACAAGTCAGCTTTTGGACCGCAGTTCCCCTTTAATTGTTTACATGAGAGACCTCACAGTTTTGGTAGTGATGCGCGCGCACACACACACACACACACACACACACACACACACACACTCTCTCTCTCTCTTGTGAAAGCTAGGTCAGCCTCCTGCAAACATTATGACAGCTCCGACACCTCACAGAGGCTCAAACACACACAAACACACACACATACACATATACACATAGTGCCTGCAAGCACCACATGGGCCCACATACACCAAAACAAGAGAAGAGAGGTGCGGCTATCACTTTTTTTTCTTCTCCTTATCTCACACGCGCACAAATACGCACACACGTTCAGCGGCCCACATCCTGTGAGGTGCTTTTCAAGTGGCCTCTGAACAATGTATCCTTTAGATAAGGATCTGATGGCCTGCGTCCATGTGTGTGTGTGTGTGTGTGTGTGTGTGTGTGTGTGTGTGTGTGTGTGTGTGTGTGTGTGTGTGTGTGTGTGTGTGTGTGTGTGCGTGTGTGTGTGTGTGTGTGTGTGTGTGTGTGTGTGTGTGTGTGTGTGTGTGTGTGTGTGTGTGTGTGTGTGTGTGTGTGTACGTGCGTGCGTGCGTGTGAGATGACTGTAATAAACGACAGTATTCATAGTGCAGCAGCATGCAGAGGCTTGGCTCCCAGCCTGCGTCGCTCCAGCTGTCTGCTGGTGTACTCGCTGCCCTCTAGCATCAGGTCACAC